>NC_092872.1:374605052-374870052 GCF_028372415.1 Notamacropus eugenii
TAAGCCTTGATTAAGTTGAGCTGAACCATACCTTAAATCCTTTGCACAGGGTACTTGCTCTATCAACCCCCTTGAATTCTCCTTTAATCTTCCCTCTAGAACCCATGTTCACCTGAGGCTATAAACCTTTCATAATCTCTGTGCCCAATTCTCTATTACCCTTAACCTAGCCCACCCCTGTGTAGTGTGTTATCTTAGATTGCCTCCAGCTTCTTCCAACCCGTGATCCTATCTAATCCCCATTCTCTTGGTTCCTGGCCTTGGATTTCTAGTCACCCCAGCCTATAGGCCGCTCCCATCAAGATCTTCCCCAGACCTATCCTTCAATCACTTCAGACTACTTGGCCAATCCTAGACCTCTCCCACAATCTTTCTATATATAAAATCTATCTTGTTTCCATGAAGATTCTCAGATTCAATCTGGCCTACTTGTCAATACAAATGACATATATGCTCACATTCCTTAAGAGTCTACCCAATATGGCAGATCTTTAATAAACTTTGTTTTTCTTTGATTGAAAGAAGGCTTGGGTGGAATTCATTCAGGCAGGACCAGGGTGTGGTTCTTTTGGGATCTCAGCACTCCTAAAACTCAACACCTCCATGCAGAGATTTTGGCTTATGGGAAAACCTGGCTGAAGCTGGATCTAAGCCTTTCATGTCCTTGGTCCTTTCCAGTAGGATTCATGGCATGGAGAGCAAAACAGCCAGAATGAAGTGGTTTTCCTTGTCCAGATTTCCAAGGGCCACTGGAATCTGGTGATCGGGCCTTGCCACTACTTCTACTGTCTCCTCCCCCTTTCATCTTAAAAGTATAAAAACCTGTCCATGGGTCTCTTTGGTTGGAAAAGTCAGTGGGCACATCCCAGGGCAGCAGATTTGCTGCCTGTTATCTCAATTAAAGATGCTTTGTTCTTTAACTCAAGCCTTTGATTTATTTTAGGAACTGACACTATAAAATCCAGTTACTGTTTTAAGAGAGTAGTGCTGCTCATGTCCAAATCTAGAATGCCTTCATTTCATAGTCCCATTACATATTGGTGCACAAGTCCTAGGAGACCAACCCTTAGGAGAAGATGTGATGAGAAAACTGGACTAGAACCCTAGATTTGGGGCTGGAAGGGACCTCAGAGTTTATCTAGTTCAACCCCTTCAATTGACAAATGAGAAAACTGAGAACTAGAGAGGTAAAGTGATGTGCCCAAGGTCTCATAGGCAGTAAATAGTAGAACTGTAATTGAACCCAGGTTCTCTGAACTCCAAATGCAGCCATCTTTCCTCTGCCTCTACCTCTATATCCCACTATCTCTGAAGGGAGGGAATAGGAATTAGTCAGTTAACTAACTAGCTACATAACTGTTAGTTACAGTTATGGTATTGACACTAAATCAGTTGCGTGACCTTGAGCAAGGGAGTCAACCTCTGTCCATCTCAAAGGCCTCAGCTGTAAAATAAAGAAAATAATATCTTCCCTATCTCAAAAGGGTGTTGTGACAAATAAAACACAATCCAATATTTCCCAGCTGTGCGACATTGAAATAGTAATTTCATGTCTCTGAGCCTTAGTTTCCCCATCCAGTAAATGGGTGTAATCATTTGAATTACTTAACTTACCAAATTGTTGTGAGGAATGTGTGTATTCACCCTTCATTGCCAAAGAAGACCATGCCATCAGAGAAATGATGACATGACTTGCATTTGACTTGTTTTGAGTGAGGGAGGGCTGTGCAGGTCACCAGCCTCACTTCTCTTCCAGAGCCATCTGAATCCAGTAACCAGATATTCATCAGGATGACTGGATGACCCTGGATGAGGCAATAGGGGTTAAGTGACTTGCCCAAGGTCACACAGCTAGTGAGTGTCAAGTGTCTGAGGTAAGATTTGAACTCAGGTCCTCCTGACTCCTGCACTGGTGCTCTATCCACTGTACCACTTAGCTGCCCTTGTGAGGAATACTCTTTGTAAGGTATAAAATGTCATAGAAATGTAATTTCATTGTTATTGTTATGCAGTATATAAAAGAATACCGTGAAAAGTAGAACTCACTTTACAAATGTAAGGATTTAGGGCATCGTAGCATAGCAGATATGGTATAGAACCTAGAATCAAGAAGACCTAGATTCAAATCCACATTCCCTAAATTATATATAGACTCAAACCAGCCTCAAACATTTATGATGTGAAGGTTGGAAAGTCCCTAAACCTCCTTGAGGCTCAGGCAATTCCCTAAGGCTGTTCCTAGGTTAAGGTGGGTGGAGGAAATCCTAGCACAGAAGAAATTCCAAGTCCTTGAAATAAGTGATTAGAGTGAGTTCAGAGAATGGAATGCTGCTTCATCTCCATGTGAAAGGCTAGGATTTGGGCAAGGTCAGAGCTAGACAGTGACCTTTTCCCTTGACCCTAGCTTTTGTGCTTCCTAAGATTCATTTGCATGTCAGAGGCAACTGGATCCTCAAGACTATTACAAAAGGGACAGAGAACTCAGTGAGATTATTGTAGCAGAGCTCCCCAGAAATACGCCTGATAATTTAGGACCAATTAAGCATTGAATTACATAAACGTTCTAGCCCTAAAGTAAAGGGAGAGGAAGGGTGTTGTTATTAAAGACTCAGGCCTCACTGACCAGAAAATACAATGCAAAAAAATAAAATTAATCCTGAAGGTATTTGTAGTTGGGCGTGGCTTTGTTCTGTGTTCCAAAAAGCTTGCGGTCTAGGGTAAAGAAACTTTCTATCACTGAAAAAACAGACTGACCATTAGTTATGGGGTGAGAAAATAAAGCAAGAAAGTTTTTTTCATTCTTCCCCCTTAAGAATCTCACTGTTTCTCCACCCCTTGACCCCCATTGAAAGTGTTAGGGCTTCTTTTTTCTAAAAGACTATACCAGAGAAAGTTTCAGGGCTTTAAACCAAAAGAGCCCTAGTGAGCCTACCTCATGCTGCTTTGAGCGAGGTTAAGGGAGGATTGCTGGCAAATGCTTAACAACTGGTTGGAGGGAGGGGGGAGGCCAGCAGAGCAATTGGATGTCATGATGATGAGGTTCCAGGTGCTGGGGGGCCCCAAAATACTGACACACTGGGCCCTGTTGGAATGAATTCAACACTAACCTTCTTAAAGCCAAAGAAGAACAAAGCTTATTAAAGATTCAACATATTGGGTTGACTCTTAAGGAGCCTAAGCATTTGTAACGCTGTGGGGACAGATAGAATTTCAGCTAGACAGAATGAGGTATATTGAATCTGAGCGTCTTCATGGAGGTGAGATGGAACTTAAATACAGAAAAAAGATTGAGGGAGGGATCTGGAGGTGGTCTGGTAACCTAGTGGTGATGGGAGGAGGGATTTAGGGAGAATCTTGAGAAGTCCAAGGAGGACCTCAATGGGACTAGAGTGACTGGTCAAGGGTTGGAAACAGCTGAAGGCAATCCAGAGA
This sequence comes from Notamacropus eugenii, assembly GCF_028372415.1. Lineage (NCBI taxonomy): Eukaryota > Metazoa > Chordata > Mammalia > Diprotodontia > Macropodidae > Notamacropus > Notamacropus eugenii. Next base: position 374,608,485 of record NC_092872.1, read on the forward strand.
TATCAGATGGGGGGGGGGGGGGGTTGGAAGAGAAGCAGGTGGGGCAACCCAGAGGTAATAGACAATGGAAGATCAGGCAAGGCCAAGGGCAACAGATTTGAGTATGAAAGACCAGGTTAAGTGGGGAGATACAAGGGGAGTTCAGGGAGGTTCCTGGAGTCTGGACCCCATCATTCCCTCCTCAAATAGATGGGACCCAATTTCTTTTGGGGTAAAAGGTGAAGGTCTCAGCTTCTGAAACTGCTTCCTGCCGGCAAGGGGCGTAGAGCTTTCCCTGCCTCGAAGGGTCCTATTCAAGCCTTACATAGCCTGAGTTGTGGGTGGGATGGCTCAGATCCCTACATAAATCAATTACTCAGAAGCCTCTCAAAGTGATGACAGAAAGAGATTTATTCGATTCTCGAGAAGCCGGGCTAACCTGTAGGAGTAGGAAAGACAAAGACAAAGAAAAGGCAGTGATTTATATAGACTCTAACGCAAGTCCCTCCCCCCCACTGACCATTATTCTCATTAGCTGAGAATATGATCTTACATTCTAGACACGAAATCTAACCAATCCCTTTTGAAATGAAGACATTGAAGAATTAGGTAAACTTTATCCAATCATTGAGACCCTAATGTACTACACAGTTTTATATCCTTATATGGAATTATTCTGTTCTAAAAATATAGTAACCTTGAGCCTCTCAGTCTTACCTCACCCCTGGGAGAAGAACTACAATCTGAGAAGTCTTCACTAAACCTATCCCACTCAGTTGTCATCTGGACATTGATGGCTTGCACTCTGGAAAAGACAAACCTGGCAAGGAGTTTAGGCAAACAAGGACCAAACAGGCACAAAAGGAGTATAAAGAAAAGACAATTTCCCTGGCATAAAAGACAATTTTTCTTTAGAGAATTAAAGATGACTATGGTAAGGTCAAAACGTAGAAGGGCATATTTGATAGGGGAGTTTTTTGCTGTCAGATATTCCCTTTCTTTCCAGATTGCTCCATGGGCATATAGAACAAGAAAAACATATTTTGAGTAAATAAAAACATCAACTGGCCTGGGGTCAGATCCTGAGGAATGGGTAAGACTCCCAAAGCCTGTCCTCTCCTTCCATCAACATACAGAGTGAAAGGTTTTTCTAGATCAGGCTTAGTTTTCAAAATCTCAAAAGTTTTACCCTGGTCTGAGTCAGGGCCTTGAGTAGTCATAAAGGGGGTTAGCAATAAAACCAAAATCAGGAATCCAGAGTCTACAAAATCCTGCCCTGCATTTTTCCTTTTTGGCAACAATATAACTCTAATTGTAAATGAGTATTACATTGTAAGGTCCCAAAAACGAGCCATACTTTGCGGTCCTCCAGGCTATGCTGAGGCCAAACTGTGTAGCAAAAGAACACCAACCTTTTTTTTTGAAGTTCTTTGGGGAAGCTGAATTTCTTCCAATTTTGTAAAAGAAAACCCAAAGGCACATTTAGAGGAATTGAAGAGGATTGATCCATTACAGGCATAGGGCTGGAAGTCCCTCCCTCTATAAAGGAGAGTGCAAGAGTAAGCCTTGAAAAAATACAAGACAAAAAAGGTATTTCCCTAATTCCCTAGCATGGAGGGAATTCAGAGAGTTGAGCACACACTTCCTGATAAGGCATCTGTCCTCTATGCTTTGGAATGTGTGCCCAGGTCCAGGGCCTCAAACATAGCCACTGGACCATCAGGCTGAGTACGACAGCCTTCTGGCTGCCTGACATACTGGGACCTGAGGTGCGGTCTGAAAACCCCTTCCACGGTGCTTGGAGAGCGAGACAGGGAGAGAGGGAGCCTTACATACCTTCCAGCCTTGGCAGAAGAACTTCAGATTAGCAGTTCTTCCCAGACAGGGAGCCACATGCTGAGATTTAGGGGTGCTGGGGGACCCTGAAATACTGACACACTAGGTGCTGTTCGAATGAATTTGATACAAACCTTCTTAAAGCCAAAGAAAAACAAACTTTATTAAAGATTTGCCATTTTGGGTTGACTCTTAAGGAGCCTAAGCATTTGTAATGCTTGTATTCACAAGCACAATAGTGAAATGGTATGGGTGACGTCTTTTGATTTGGTCGTAAATTAGATTGAAATGAGGCAGAGTTGCACGAAGTTGTCAGCCTCACTCTCTCCTCCAGAGTCATCATAGTCCAGTGGCAGGACAGAGTCAAGACAGCTGGCAATGGCTCAGGATGCCGTGGATGACCTTGGCTTCTTTGTTGTCTAACCAAGCTCTAAGCGCTCCACATTGCCTGCTTCATCTGCCTTCATGGCTGTTGGAATAAATTGTTCTCATCTGCCCATTTCACCAGAGGAAGTCTTCACATGCTTGGAGTAGACACCCCTCTAACTCACCAATGGGTCTGAGAACCCTTGGTTACCCTCTACCTGGTTTGGTCTGTCTGCCAACCGATTTACCAAGGTGTGGCCACTACTCATACTACTGCTCCTTGGAGCCACAGGTGAGAGTTAGGTGGAACAGGTGGACACCAAAGGTGGAAAGAGCCCTGAAAACGGCTCGGCAGCCATCACACCAAAGGTACTGAAAGGTACTGGTTCTCCCTGAACAAACCCTACACCCTTCCCACCACCACCACCTTCTCCCCACCCCCTTCCCTCCCCCCCCCACCCCCGCCATTGTAAATACAAGCATTACAAATGAAATTCAGTTTTAGGCTGATACTAACAATCCAAAGTGCTTTTATGATTCCCTGAAAGCTATTTATGGATCAAAAACCTATGATGCATCACAACTACTCAGTGCTGATGGAGCCACATTCATTAGTGATAAGGACATGATCCTAGAGAGATGGGCTGAACACTTCTACAGTGTTCTCAACAGACCATCATCAATCAATGCTGAGACCATTGACTGTTTACCTCAGGTTGAAGTCCATCTCTCCTTAGCTGAACTTTGAACTGAAGAAGAGGTTTCGAGGGCCATTAGGCTCCTTTCATGTGGCAAAGCACCTGGTGCTGGTTCTACTCCAGCTGAGATTTAAAAGGCTTGGGGACCATTGTTCTTACAAAAGCTGACTGAAATTTTCCAGGTTATATGGCAAGAGGAGGTTATCCCCTTAGGAATTCAAGGATGCCTCCATTGTCCATCTCTATAAAGGTAAATGGAATAGATTGTCCTGCGATAATTACAGGGAGATCTCTCTCTTAGTCATTGCTGGTAAAATTCTTCCTAGAGTCCTCCCTAATAGGTTGATCCTTCACCTGGAAGATGGTCATATACCTGAGAGCCAGTGTGGCTTCAGAAAGGGCCAGGGAATAGTGGATATGATGTTTGCTGACCAACAACTCCAGGAGAAATGCTAGGAGCAGAACAGAGGTCTGTACACAATGTTTGTAGATCTGACCAAGGCCTTTGACACTGTTAGTTGTGAGGGGTTATGAAAAATTATGTCAAAATTTGGTTACCCAGAGAAGTTCATCAATATCCACATCAATTTCATGATGGCATGTTTACCCAGGGTTCTGGATAATGGACAATGATCTCATGCCTTCCCAGTCACCAATGGAGTGAAACAGGGCTGTGTGTTTGCTACTATGCTTTTTAGCATGATGTTTTCAGTCATGTTGACAAATACTTTCAATGAGGATGAAAATGGCAGCAAGGTCAACTGCTGTACTGATGGTAAGTTCCTCAATTTGAAAAGGCTGCAAGCAAAGACCAAAGTGGAGGGAGTGTTGGTGCATGATTTTCTGTTTGCAGATGATTGTGCACTCAGTGCAGCCTCTGAAGCTGAGATACAACAAAGTATGGATCAATTCTCTGCTGCCTGTGCTAATTTTGGCCTAATAATTAACACCAAGAAAACACAGGTGCTCCATCAGCCACCACTACACCATCCATACATGGAACCATCCGTTATAACAAATGGAGAAGTTTCAAATGCTGTGGATAAGTTCACGTACCTAGTGTACTTTCCAGGGATGTACACATTGACAATGAGATTGAAGCACACATTGCCAGAGCTTGCTCAGTGTTTGGGAGGTTCTGAAGAAACTTTTGGGAAAGAAGAGATATTAGACTGACTTCCAAACTGAAGGTCTACAGAGCCATTGTGCTGAACTCATTGTTATATACTTGTGAAACATGGACAGTCTACCAGCACCATGCCAGGAAACTGAATTGCTTCCACTTAAACTGTCTTAGGAAGATTCTGAGGATCATCTGGCAGGATAAGGTACCAGACACTGAAGTCCTTGCTTGAGCTGAATTGCCAGGCATTCAAACTATGCTTCAGAGAGCGTAACTCCTGTGGGCTGGCCACGTTGTTCAAATGCAAAATGTATGCTTGCCAAAAAGACTATTTCATGGAGAACTTGCATGAGGCAGGTGATCACATGGTGGCCAGAGGAAATGATACAAGGACACTCTCAAGGTCTCTCTCAAGAACTTTGGATTTGACTGTGCAGCATGGGAGACACTGGCACAGGACCACTCAGCATGGCGTGCCTACATCAGAAAAGGTGCTGTGCTCTTTGAGCAAAGCAGAATTGAGACAGCACAAAGTAAACATAGGATGCGCAAATTTGGGGTATCCACCCCAAATATTCACACTGACTATCTGTGCTCAACCTGTGGTAGAGCATCCCAAGCTCATATTGGTCTGATCATCCACATTCAGACACATTGAAATTTCACTTTATCATAGCGATGTCATCTTGGTCCTCCTTGAAGAGGAAGGAAAACAACAATAACATTCACAAGCTGGCAAGATAGAATCTCAGCGAGACAGAGTCTGAGCTGGATTGAATCTGAGCGCCTTCATGGAGGCGAGAAGGAACTTAAATACAGAAAAAGACTGAGAAGGGAGCTGGAGGTGGTCTGGTAGTCTAGGGTGATGGGAGGAGGGATTTAAGGAGGACCTTGAGGAGAAGTCCAAGGAGGACCTCAATGGGACTGGGGTGACTGGTCAAGGGTTGGAAACAACTAGAGGCAATCCAGAGATATCAGACAGTGGGGGGGTTGGGAGAGAAGCAGGTGGGGCAAACCACAGGTAACAAACAATGGAAGGCCAGGCAAGGCCCAGGGCAACAGATTTGAACATAAAAGGCCAGATTAAGTGGGAAGATTCCGGAGGATCTGGCTACAAATTTGAGTATGAAAGGCCAGGTTAAGTAGGGAGATTCAAGAGGAGTTCAGGGAGGTTCCCAGAGTCTATCACTGACACACTCTTAAATTAAGTATGCATTATTAACATGTTCTGTATAGCTTTCTTAAGTCTAGACAATCAATAAAACAAATCAAAGCCCAATGTAGTATTTTCCAATTTCAGAGGTAGAAATCCTTACAATGAAAATTTAACAATTAACTGTAGAGTGCCAGTTACATCTAGCTCCAAGCACAAAACTGATGTTGAACCCAGAAGTTAGTGCAACCCCAGTCCCAAGGATGAGACTCTTTCCTAATTAGTACAGATTAATGCCCTAAGCTGTGGGAGCACAGGCAGAGTTGGTGAGAAGAGTTGTTTGGGTTTCTTCATGAGATACACAAATAGAGACTGGCAGCTTCTCTCATGTCAGCTTCTTCTTTCCTTCAGCAACTTGAAATGGAGTTGGCATCATCCACATGCTCTCAAAGTTGAAAGTCAGAAGGTGGTATTTGTCTTTTGTTTTCAAAGAGGACCATGACATCAGGGAAATGATGGTATGACTTGCAATTGACCTTGATTTGAGTGATGGAGGGCTGTGCAAGGTCACCAGCCTCTCTTTCTTCTCCAGAGTCATCTGGATCCAGTGATCAGATATTCATTAGGGTGACTGAAGATGGCCCAGGATGCAGTGGGAGACCCTGGCCCATTTAGGCTAAGGCATTTTCAGGTACTCACTTAAGAGTGAAATAATGCCCATTCAGTGAATAGTCCTCTTTAAGAAGTAGTCAAGGGATGACCCATTTAATTAGAAAAAGAAAATCAAGCTGGGAGGGCAAGGACCTCAGGGTTGCTGTTCCAAACAGAAACAGTTACCACTGAGGATTGCCCTAAGCCAGGAGGGTCCAAAAAAACAGCCATTAAGTAGAGCTTGGGCAGGAACCTATTGTGGTCCAATCTATGGCCTCAGAGTGAAGTGGGTTTAAGGTTTTAGGAACCTGTGAGTAGACCAAGCTGCCTGAATGGGGACCCAGCTAGCCCATCATCCTCTCCCTCTCCCTGTCTCTCTCCGTTTCTTTCTCCTCTCCAAAGAAAGATTTTGGTGGCCAGAATTTGCCCAGTTTTCTTTGGTTTTACTGGCTGGATTTCTTTCTTTTCTTTCTTTCTTTCTTTCTTTCTTTCTTTCTTTCTTTCTTTCTTTCTTTCTTTTTCTTTCCTTCCTTCCTTCCTTCCTTCCTTCCTTCCTTCTTTCTTTCTTTCCTTCCTTATTTTCTCCCTTCCTTCTTTCCTAAAACCTTAAACCCAGTTCACTCTCAAGTCCATAGATTGGACCACAGTTGGTCTCTGCCCAAGCTCCACTTAATGGCTGTTTTTTGTACCCTCCTGGCTTAGAGTGAATCTCAAGGTAACTGTTTCTCTTTGGAACAGCAACCCTGAGGACCTTCCTCTCCCAGCTTGATTTTTTTCTTTTTCTAATTAAATGGGCCACCCTTGACTACTTCTTAAAGAGGCCTATTCACTTAATGTCAGAAACATCCAAAAGGAATACAGAAGTAGAATGGTCCTGAGGAGACCCAAAGACTGGAAGAGACTGAAGAGCTCCCCTCTCTCTCTCATCCTCACAGACTCTGCCCTGCTCCTCCTACAAGAACAGGCCACTGATCTCCACCAATGAGGAGACAGTCTCATACCAATAAGCTTTGGGAAATGTGGCTACACTGAAACAGGGAGAGGTTCTATAAGCAAATACCCAGCTGAGAGACTCTTGGCAGTAACTAAAAATAACGACAGAACCAACAAAGCAAACCTGAGCAGCAACTATATACCTTGGATGGACAGATACTGCATAACAATGGAAAGTAGACCTACATCCCCAGAAGACATCTGCAGTTCTGCAGTCATGGCTATAAGCTACCTACCCACTCTTTCCAGACACCCTTGCCCCATGTATTCTCTACTTCAGAAACATCAAACTCATAGCTGCAAATCCCCTGGTACTGGCCAAACCAAATTAAAATATATTTGGGAAATGTTTGACAAAATTAATAAAAACACAATTCAACATAGAAAATGTTCATCTGTGGTATTCTAAGTTAGTATGCTACTGGCAAAGATATGTTTTTATTTGAGTATGACAACACTGCTCCATTATTGACTTCCTATGTTTGTCCATTCTTCCATGTAATTTTCAGGACAGTATGCCCCAGGTTTATAGGGGAAAGATTTTGTTAACAATTTTTAACTATATTTTAATGCTTTTCTTACTATTTTATTTCATTAAATAATTTTGATTTGAATTAATCAGGTCCTAGTCTGGATGACTGTTAAAGGTAACCATTTTGGACAGGAGGGGAGTTGTCAATGCAGATCAACAGAGTACATTGAATCTGGTAATCTTATCTGAATGAACTAATATGCAAATTCAAGTAAGGGCAATGAGAAGAAGGTATCTCAGGCTCCACATATGTTTCACACAAACTATATATGTGTAATGTATATGATATATAATACATATGTGTGTATATATAAATGTGTGTATATTTATCTATAGAAATAAATATATACTGATTTAGAATTTGGCATTTGCCTGGCCTGAAAAAAAAAAGAAAAAATCCCACACAAAGTAACATATTCTATTTACAATATTTAAGACCCCAACTCTTTTCCCTCCTTGATGCCTAAAGATAGTAAAAAAAAAAAAAAAAAAAAGTAATGGTACTTTCTATACTATTGGTAAGAAAGAATTCTTCTACTTGGTTGCTAATTTATCTCTGGTTAATTTATGTTTTGTCATCCAGCAGGTTTATTCCTTTAGGTCAGGACAATAATTGCTCAATTGTATTTTCTGCCCCATCAAGGCTTAAGGACATTGCTAAGCCATGGTGAAAAAAGTAGACACTGGCTTTATTGAATATGTAATTTAGGGAATGTGATCTCTGTCTTTAAAATCAGAATAAATACAATGGAGACTGACAATGGGCTTAAGAGAGATGTGCTACTGGGTCACTTGAAGCTTTCATCATTTAAACCTAAAGAAATTAGACAGTCATTGGGAAAAGAGAGTCAGCTTTGTATAGCATGTTCTTCATCACTGGAGAATTCTCCAGACTACATATCAGGGAGATTGTAGAAAGGACTCCTGCTCAAGTACGCATTGGGTTTGATGATCTCTAACTTTCTATGCAACCCTGATATTCTGTGAAAGAGACCTGAACCCTGAGCTGAGGGTCAGGAGATTTGGGTTCAAAGCTTCACTCTGCCACTTTCTAACATGGCCTCAGTTCTCAGCTCTGAGAAGTGTGGACATCAAACTAGATGACTTCAAAGGTCTTTTCCAGCTCTAATAGTCTCTCATTCTAGGATCATGTGCCTTGGCAAATGGGGGAGGTACTGAACCAATTCTCTTATAGCTCTATAGAAAATAATGGACCAGGTTCACATGGTTATTCTTAATCTTCAGAATTTTACAAGAATGAAAAGTGGGAAAATTGTTATTATGTTGGTAAGCTATTAACCCCTTGGAGATGGTAAGATAATTTAGCAAATAAATGTATTTTCAAAACAGGAGAATTTTCCCTTGTCCCCAGTAAAATCAAATGCAATGAATTGTCAAGGAAAAGATTTGGTATGGGTTAGGATCACACAGAATCCAGCAATGCCTTCAAATCAATTCCATACAAATAAGATCCATGACCTGACTTTATGTGAATTGCCTTAATAATTCATGGTAGTATCATAGTATATTAGATAGATAGCCGACTTCAGAGTCCTGAAGACCTGAGTTGTTTGGCCTCTAACACAGACTGATTATGACTATGGTCAAGTCACTTAACCTCTAAAACAGCTCTCTAAGACTATAGGTTGCAGAACACTTAATGAAATGTTTTGGAAGAGGAAGTTTCCTCCCAAGTGATCTCCTATATCAATAAAATCACTGGTTTGAATTACACACACACACACACACACACACACACACACACACACACACACACACACACACAGCATGAAGGGGTGAAAGGGAAAGAAGTTTGCTTGTGGAATCCAGCTTGACTGAATGCTATAGGACACTGCCTAAAGGCTAGGGTATGAAACTTCAGCAAGTCCTATCTCATGTCTAAGGGTATAAAGTATGATGATGGAATTCCTGGCTTAAGAGAAACAGAGAGATACTCTTCCATGCCTTTAGACAAGTGAACAATTATTTATTTCATAGATGTTTGAAAACCTTCATTCACCTTCATATCCCCCCAAATAATCTTCCAACCTCTCTTATCCCCTTTACAAACTCCTAGAAAAGTCATCTACAAGTTTCTTCCTCTACTACTTCTCATTTCTCAGCCCTTTGAAACATAGCCTAGAAATGAGAAAGGGGGTGCAGGGAGTGGTGGGTAACTTGTTCTTTCTCATCCTTACGGCACCAAGGAAAAAGGGTATACAAACATGGAAGAAAAGGTAGGAGAGCAGGCATCATCAAGACAATCCCCACCCTTCTCTGAACTGGAAAAAGTGGGGAGGGGAAAGAGAGAAAGAGAAGGAGACAGACAGAGACAGAAAGAAATAGGGAATTGTGATTATCATGCAGGCACTTCCTCCACAAGTGCAGATTGTAACACATCAGCAACTTCTCATCCAATGTGACTTTTGTCTCTAGCTTCCTATAAAAGTTGTACAGGGAATCCACTGAGAATGCTGGACAACATCCTCAAAGTCTTGATGTTGCGTAGACACCAACATGGCACACAAATGTTTGATTTTTTTCCCCCAGTTCTTGCCGCATGATTTGCCCTAACTTGGTTTTCTAGACAACTCATTTAGACAGTAACTATGTAATTCTCAACTTCATTTCACTGGATCTTTATTTCATTAGATCTTGAAGCCTAGAGCTTGTTGGAAGGTCATGGACCCATTAGCCGCTGGTCAGCTTGGTTGATTTAGAGAAAACATGGAGTCTAAGACAAATATTCAATTTCTGGATGAAGAAAGTAAATTTCATAGAATCACAGATATAGAACTGGAAGTGAACTTAGAAGTCATCTAGTTCAACCCTCCCCAATTTTACAAATGAAAAAACTGAGGGGGGTGGGGCAGGAGGATTAAATTATTTATCCCAGTTCAGACAAGTGTTAGAGGCAGGATGTGAACCCGGCATCCTATCTTCAGTCAAAGATATGGCAACAAGTTACACCCCTTGTCCTGGCTAGGTATATATTCTGATATCCCTAAGGGGCATAAGACACTATGGATGGATGATCTGGTCCACCACATTCTGGCGGTCAACAACAATTTACTTGGAAGAGATAACTGGACTCTACGCCAGGTAGCCATCTCTGAAAGCAGCCACCCAGACTTGGCAGTTTTAATGCTAATCCAAACTGGAGACCAGAGGCGCTGCCTCCGACCCTCCTGGCCGCAAGGGGGCGCTGGCGCCTCTGTGGCCGCAGGAAGCAGTGGTGGCACTTCCGTTTCCGGTGCATTCCATCTCCTAGGGCCCCATCTGCCGGGCTCAGCATCATTTGCAGGCCTCCACGTTAGTCAGAAACTTTAAACCGGCTAAGAAAAGAAAATACAGGCCATGTTTCAAAGCCCCGTTTTACAGGCGCTTCATCCATTCGCAAGGTTACTCCGAAGGAAGCGCAGTGTAGTTCTTGAACTGTCTCCTAATGGTGTCCTGTTCCTTGGAAGAGACAGTCAGAAGGAACAAATCCGGTCCCGATCTTGTCTTCGGCCGCAGATGAGATGCGGCTGTCGGGAAGGTGAGACGTGCCAGAAGGTGACGTCATCCAAGGACAACGTGGCGCAGAATGGCAGTTTGAGGGATCCGACTTAGCAGTATGGGCAAAAGGGGGCTTGAGACCCTGTGGAAGGGAAAATAGCCCGGTGAATATGTGGATAAAAACAAGGTGAGCCCACAAGCCACGGCCCTGAGAGCTGATAACAGCGCATTTCTGAGTGACTACGTAAGAGAGAAGGAGCGAGGTGGATGACCCGTTCAAGGTCAGCGTTGGGGCATCCTCATCTTGAAGTCACGTATAATCTTTGACGTTTCCTTTGACAAGAATTAAAATATACTTTTATATATATATAAAATGAAACTGAAGATTATCTTCTAAGAATTATTTGTTCTGTCGCTACAAAACAAACAGCAAGGATTGGGTTGGGTAAGCTCTCAAACCCATGTTCTAGCCATGATCTCTCTCTACCATATCCCATAGGGAATTGGAGTTCATAAGATAATATAGAGATCAAAATGTTCATAGATCCAGTTTAATTTAACAAGTATTTATTGAACACCTACTATGCACAAAACAAATTCCCTGAGGGTATAAAAAATTAAAAAAAAAAACAATTGACAGAACTGTGTGCCCCCATCAATAGGGAAAATAAATAGAATACTGGAAAAATGAATAAAATTTCAAAAAAACCTGGGAAGTACAAACTGACACAAAGTAAAGTGAGTGGAACCAGAAGAACAATTACTACCGTGACAATGATTTTGTTAATTTTTTTTTAAAAAAAGACTTTGAGAGATAAGAATTCTGACCAAAACAATGACCAACTATGTCTCCAGACGATGTTTCAGAGAGCAAATTTCCCACCTTCTGACAGAGATGTGATGGACCTAAGGTATGGAAAGAGATATAAAATTTTGGACATGGTCACAATGAAGATTTGTTTAACTATGCGTATTTGTTACAAGGTTTTTTCTTTCCCTGTTTTTAATTTGAGGGCAGTGGAGAGAGGCAGATGACAAAAACTATGCCAAGGAAAAAAAAGGCCACTCAAAAAAAATTTTAATGTGCAGGAGATAACAAGAGGAAGTCCAAAAGGAACCACAGATAAGCAGGACAGTTTTGAAAGTGATAGGAGGAATTCATTTCATAATTCATGTATTTGGAAAAGTAAGCAATGTAGATTAGAAACTCATAATTTCATATACTATCTACTTTTTATGCTTTGTTTTATATGGAAATATCTTTTTGAAAGTCTGTTAAGTTCAGTTTTGTTATTTTTAAATTTTTTATTTTATTTTTATTAATAAAATTATAATAAATTATATATTATATATAACATAATATAATAATAAATAATAAAATATTATTATGTTTTTTAAAATAATGGGAACCTCTTTTCTTCTTTTATTTCTGCAAGTTACACCCTGTCCTCCACAGTCCAGCTCATGGTTCACCTACTCATGATGCTTTTCCCTATCACTATATCCCATAATATATTCTTCTTCCTCTACATTATTGTAGTACTTATTGTGTATAGATCTCATTTTGGTATGTAATCATATATTGCCTTGTTTTGTCATCTAACCATTTGTTTGTAGGTAATCATCCTAACAAACCTACAAGCTTCTTAAATGTTAGTTCCTATCACAGCATTAGGTAGACAGACAGACAGACAGATAAATAGATACTCACACATATATAAAGTCCTTGAAGTCAGAGACCCTTTCTTTTTGTCTTGACGGAACCCAAATACCTAGCACAGAGTCTGTAATGTAGCTATGCTTAAGAAATGCTTGCTGATTTTAATTGAATGATGAGGGAGGGGAAGCTAAAAGAGTTCCTTATCACTTGGTACAAAATTATCATTTTTATGGTGATCTCATGGCTCAATAGATGATGAAGTGGTTAATTCCATCCAATATGTAAGTCAACATTTAGGATGAAAACCCCTAATGAAGAGATACATTAATTATTCTGCCAGCATAGGTCAGAACACTTAACCAACCTGAGTAGCTGTAAGGTCATCCTAGAGCAATCGTCCTATGATTTTATATTAACCTAAAGAAAAAAGCAAAGCTGGGTACCTCACCTGTGTTCACTACAAGATAAACAGAGACTCGGTCACCCAGGAGGTAGTCAAGGAAAACGTTGTTCCTCTAATTGCTATTCCAAACAGCAAATGCTGCTTGGGAGAGCCTGGATTTCTCAGTTTTGTCTGATATCATCTATTAGCCATTTTTTACATTCAATTTTGAGAAAGGAATGCAAGAGACACTTTTGGCATGCTATACTGAAGAAACACAAAACAGAATGGCAAATGAATGCTTCTGAGCCACTATGCTTATCTTAGTTTCCACACCGTTTTTCACGCTTTTCCTCCAACCTACCAATACCCCAGCTCCTGCCCATCCCCTGCTATCTATACAAGTCATAATTATCCTCCATCGTGCAGCTCGTGTTCCTCCTCCTCTATGACATTTTTCCTGGACACTCCATCCCAATGCTCTCTCCTCTCACTGAATTCCTACAGTATAACATTTGTTGCCTCTGTGTCACATTTTGGTCTGTAAACATATACTCACTTGCTTTGACATTTGAGCATTTGCTTGGGTGTGTATTGTCTTCCTAAAAATCCTGCAAGATGAATAAATGAAAATGAATGAAAAAATAACTGAAAAAGTATTTATTTCATGCTTACTCTAAGCAAAACACTATGCTACATGCTGGGAGTACAAATGAAAAAGTAAGACAGTCCCTGCTTGCCAGGCCTAGAGGCCTGTGTGGGCTACCCGAGTCTTCTTACCTCACCTCTGAGGTCTTCGGCTGGCCAAAACCGGATGCTCATATGAGAGAAAGAACGTTCCAGAGTCGAACAAGGGTTGAGCTTTATTTCACGGTCTAGTTACAAGTGCAGGGGGGTCTTCCTTAGGAGGAAGAGGGGGAGATTTCCTAAGGAGGCTAAGATCTTAAGGGATTGGAAGTAGAAGTACAAGCGGGGAGAGAGGGGGAGGGGAGAGAGGAAAGAAGAGAAGCGGAGCCTACTGTCCTCTTGGCTCCTCACGTGCTAAGAGAGCTTTCAGGCTTCCTCAATCCTACTTAACCTTCAGCCGCATAGTTTACATCTCAATACCGTGCTGTTAGATAACAATAGTGTGCCCAGATCTGGGACGACCTCGAGGGCAGGGAGACTCCACCCATTACGTATCTCCCGGGGAGAGGCGGAAATACCCAAGCTAGCCGAGCTAGCTCAGTCTGACCTTCTCGAATCCCCGCTGTTCATGGAGGGCCTCGTAAGACTCTAAGATTTAGAAGTCCCACTTTTACCCTCCCGAGACCGTCCACACGGATTTGAACTTCCAATCCCAACACCTGCTCTCAAGAAATTCACATTTTAATGGGACAAATAATATATTTAGGAGTGTAGAGTAAGAAGTCAAAGGAAAGATCCAGAGGTCTTTAGGGTGCAGTGGCAAAGAGGAAGGCAAAACCTTTTCTTTCATGTCTTCTCCACTCGTCAAATTATATTTGTGTCTGATATTGGGACAACCTCCTTATCATAAGGAAAGGAAATGATGTCTTTTTCTACTTCTCTATTGTCAAGGGTATTTACTGCCAAAATACTGGGTATATAATATAGCATATTAACATAATAATCATAGAGTATTGAAGCTGTAAAAGACTTTAGAGTCAGATGTCTATTTTTTTCAATGTTATTAGTTTGTGTATGAGGAAACTGAGGTTTAGAGAGGTTAAATGAATTGCCAAAAGCCACATAAATTTATTTCTGCCAGAGCCTGGAATAAAACCAGGGGCAGAGTAAAGGGATGCCTCAGATGCCTCCTTTGTTGAACAAACACAGTTTTCCCGAATGATTAGGCTCGTTTGAAGGATATGTCACATTTGATTTCTTTTTTTAGATCCTTTGCTTTTTAGAATATACTATTTCATTCCCTTTTGTGATTTCTCTTCCTTCTAGTTTTAAATTGTTCCCTTTTTATTTCTCTGCTTGTGTGCTTGGCTTTTTTTTTTCTTGCGATGTCAAGCTTTTTGTAAAAGCTTGTGTCCCTCCTTTTTCTTACTAGATAGACTGTCAAGACTGATTAAAGGCTATCTCGGTTTTATCAATTTGGGGGGAGGGTTTGTAGGGTTAATTGGCCAATGACTTTTCCTTGAGTACCCTCTTAGGGGACAAGACTATACCCAGTTGGCTTTCAATCCCCTCTCTGTTAGCCCCAGCACCCAGTCATCCTTGCTGGCACCCTGCCTGATTCGTTCCTCTGCTATTCTCCTTTGGCTTCATGGTTGGATAGATTCAGTATCTACGCTTTCGTGTAGACTAGGAGGAAACTGTAGGAGTGTTATGGCAGACCCACTGTGGCCTTAGAGGGTGCTTACCCTATTGTCAGTCTCCAATCAGGAGACCAAATATTTTCTTCTGGTCTGATGCCTCGTTTGTTCTTTTTTTCCTTCATATAGATAGGCAGTATAAGAATCTGTTGCTTCTTAAAGAATGGGAGAAGGGAAGTGGCATTAATAAAGAGTAAATGCAACAATGGGGTATCACAACCCTAGAATCAAATCTTATATAAATGTCTGAGTTCTTATTTGTACTTCTACCTCTACACAAAGAGGCTAGTAAAGAAGGGGAAATGAGAATTTAGGAGCCAGGGAGGACAAGTTGGGAGGATTAACGTGGTAAGGAACTAATCTGTCAATTTACTGGTGACACAGAACCCAGCTCTCTAGAGCAAAATCAAGCATCCTTTTTCCTTCGCAAATTTTTGTTGAATTAACATTAATTATCCCTTGGAGTTACCAGTAAAAATAAAAATTATATATGGAGAAAATATGAGAATAGAATACTTGGTCTAGTTCTATGAATAGAAAAGCTTTCATGAGAGAGAGAGATTAAGTAAGGAAATTCATACAATCGTACTGTACAATGAGGGTGATCATTTATTCCAAGGAAATAGTGAAACCCACAACTCAGTTCTGTGAGA
This sequence comes from Notamacropus eugenii, assembly GCF_028372415.1. Classification (NCBI taxonomy): domain Eukaryota; kingdom Metazoa; phylum Chordata; class Mammalia; order Diprotodontia; family Macropodidae; genus Notamacropus; species Notamacropus eugenii. The sequence continues at coordinate 374,624,333 of NC_092872.1, forward strand.
GGTATAACAAGATCATGAATGCCTGGTGAGGTCCTCCATTAACTTCTAGGAGTAAAGGGCAACATGAGGCAATGAAAGTGAAGAAAAGAATTGAAAAATGAGGAATAATTGGGTAGTATATGTCAATTCAAATTAGTTACCAAAGAACAATTCTACATCTTCTACACTTGAGCTGTTTAAATGAAAGATCATAGAGGTTAAATGAATTGCCCAAAGCCACAGAGTTTGTTAATGCCAAAGCTAATAATAGAGACAGATTTGAATATGTGTGTGTATGTATGTATGCATGCATGTATATATGTATTGTGTATATAGGTGTGTATGTATGCATGAAATAGAGTAATATAACAATACTGTTTTACATAGAATAATATAACAATATTTTTGAAGAATAATTTCAGCTCATGTTTATCTTGGACTTTTGATTTTACAAGGTGGTTTCCTCACAAATACAAAAAACCTTGGGAGGTAGATAGTACAAAATGATTATTTTTATCCTTCATAACTGAGGAAACAAAAGCTGAGAGAAGTAAAATTATTTGCCCAGGACCACACAGCAGTAATGTGCTAGAGACAGGTTTATAACCAGGTCTCTTGACTCCATGTTCTTAACTATCTCAGGTCTCTCTATATGCATAATTTTTTCCTGCACAAACTCAAAGGCTTTCACTAAAGTTGCTGTTATCATGGTGTACAGTCCTTAGTTCTCAAAAAGCTATGTATTGGAATATAAGCTCTGATAGGTTCTCTTGAGCTGTAAAGTCTAACTTTGACCTCAATAACAGACAGAGCCTCAGGATCCAGTGTACTCTGAAGCCCATGGATTGAATAGGGAAGGGTCCCTGCCCAACCTCCACTCAATGACTGGTTTTGGACCCTCCTAACTTAGAGTGAATGTCAATAGTAGCAGTTTCTCTTTGAAATAACAACCCTAAACCTCCTGCCCCTCCCAGAGTGATTTATCTATTTATTTTTCTTTTCTATTAAAGGGGCCATCCCCCTGACTACCTTTTAAAGAGGCTTATTCACCGAATGGGCATTACCTCACTTTAAGTGAGTACCTGAAAAGGCCTTAGCCTAAAAGGTCAAGGTTTCCCATTGCATCCTGGGCTATCTCCAGTCATTCTGATGAATATCTGATCACTGGACCCAGATGGCTCAGGAGGAGAAACTGAGGCTGGTGACCTTGCACAGTCTTCCTTCACTCAAAACAAAGTGCAAGTCATGTCATCATTTCTCTGATAAGTAAGTAAACTTGGATGACAGATATATCCCTGCTTTTCTCCATAGTGATATCATTTTGATAATAATAGGAACTGGACTTGGACTTGTTATTTCACCAGTATAAGGAATTCCCTATTGAGAAAACTCCCTACACCAAGTGGTGACCCTGAGCAAATCACTTAGCTGATTACTGTCTCCAGGAGGCAATTTCAACTCATAAATTGCCAACTAGCTGTGACTCTTCATTGGTAGAAGGCTTTTCCTCACTAGGACTAGCCTATACCAATTAAATTACAGATCTAATAAGTACACACACACACACACACACACACACACACACACACACACATAGAAATACATGGTTAAAGCAGGAATTCTTAACATCATGTCCATGAAATTTTTTTTACTTAGTATTTTAATAATTGTATTTCCATAAAAATCTGTTTCTTTTGTGATATTATGTGTTTATTTTACACATTTAAAACTATTATTCTGAAAAGGGGACCATAAGCTTCACCAGATTCCAAAGGGGTGCATGACACACGCAAAAAATTTAAGAACTGGTATACTAAAGAATCTTTAGATTGAAAAACAGAAACAGTCTCTAAAAAATATGTCTTCTGAAAAAGAAAATGACAAAATTTAAACCTGAAATTTTAGAAGGAAAATTAATTGATCAGAATCAAAAGACAAAATTGTAAGACCATACAGGAAAAAAAAAGGAAGGAAGGAAGGAAGGAAGGAAGGAAGGAAGGAAGGAAGGAAGGAAGGAAGGAAGGAAGGAAGGAAGGAAGGAAGAAAATGAGAGGGGAGGGAAAGAAGAAGAAAAATTATAAATCTTGAAAAAATATAATTTGTAAAATGAATATCAAATTATACCTCAGGAAATTGCACAGCTCAGAAATACTGCCTTTTCTATTTGGCCAACTCTATTTCCTAAGGAGGTGTTTTATTCAGTGAATTTTTGTACATCTTTTTTTCCATTTGGCCATTCTGCTTTTTAAAGGTTTCTTATGTTCAGTGGATTTTTGTGCCTCTTTTACCATTTGACCTATCCTGTTTTTAAGGTGTTATTTTCTTCTTGCATCACTCTCATCTCTTTCCCTAATTTTTTCTGTAGCTCTTTGTTGTTCTTTTTTTTATCCTTTTTGAGCTCTTTCATGGGTTCTGAGACCAATTCATAGTTTTCTTTGAGGCTCTTCATGTAGCCATTTAAACATTGTTGTCCTCTTCTAAGTTTGTGTTTTGTTCTTCCCTATCACCATAGTAACTTTCTATAATTCTTGTGGGTTTTTTATTGTCTGGTCATTTTTTCAGTCTATTCCTTGACTCTTAACTTTATATTAAAGTTAGGCTCTGCTCCTGGGGTGGAGGGGCTACTGTCCAAAGCTGCAGATTTTTTTTCTGTTGTTTTCAGAGGTACCTCTGGGAATCTGTAAGTTTTAGGTCTTCCAAGATGGTATGATCTAAGGAGAGGTGTTCACTGTTCTGGCCTGTACTCTTCTCTGTGAGGTTTTCTACCCTGGAACTCTGAGCAGGGTTCCCACTCCCCTGTAGCTGGGAGTTTTAGAGTGCTAGTGCTCCTTCTCATCCTGGAACTGTGATCTGGAACCAATGCAATAGAATCCTATGCCCAGAGTCAGCAAAGGGTCCCTAGTAATCATTTTTTGATCATTTGTCAAACCTCCTTACCATCTGTGGGTTGAGGGCTCCAGAAGTTGCTGCCACAGATTCAGTTGCCCCTAAAACCTGCTGCTGACTTTAGGGAGGTTATTTCAGATTAACAGTTGAGTTCAATGGCAATCACTCTAAAATCCCAATTAAGAAAATAGTAACACTTAGCAGAGAGTGAGCTCTCCATCTAACTTAATAGTTATATCCAATCTACTGCTAGTTAATCCTTGGTTTCTGGTTAAGCCCTTTGTGGCTGAAGTAATATGCAGTTTACTGTACAATCAAATAACAGGTCATATTATAGTGCCTGGAAATAGACATCGGGGATAAAAATGGGAAAAGAACCAAAATTTGGTCAGGTTTTTCACCTGCTCAAGTCTTCTGCTCTAAGATGTTTATAATGCTATTATCTCCCTTCCCTGCTGCAGCTCTGTCCTATGTTGTTCCTCTCGAATATTCTGAAAAATTTTAGTCACTCCAGCCTCTCTTCTTCTTAAACCTGATTCTTATGCAACATCACTACAGTATAAATGATTTTACCAAGTTTAGTCTTAAGATTCTGAAATTGATTGAGCATCTTATCATTACTTTAAGTGGAGTTGCATTGAATAAATCAATACCTCTACCTTTACTAATGAAAAAAAGGTCAAACTTTGTTTTCTTGTGGCTAGATTGAGAAAAGGTCATGAGTGTGGGGTCAGAAAGTCTTTTTTCTTTGAGAAACAATGAGAAAGCAAAGAACATCAATGAGCTAAAGAAGAAAAGGAATGAAAGGTTTAACTGTAAATCAAAAGGAGAGTAGGGGGGAATTAATATGGGAATCATTCTCTCTTTAGTAAATCAGCATCACTAAGATTGGTTTAATGCAGAGGAATTCCTCTAAGAGGGAAGAAGAGAGGATTGGGTAAGTTGATCCATGGAAAAACTGGTCAGGACTCAAAAGAACAGGCATAAGGGATGTTTTCAATTTCTCTCCTAATGCTTGGGTTAATGCACTAATAATAAGACACTGAGGAGCAAATCACAGAGGGAAGAGTGGAAGTTGGGTCCTATTAGCAGAAAGAGAATATTGTATTTCACTGCATAATCATCCAAGATTTTGTCAAAATCTTTTTTGCAGAAAAGTTAGGTGTGACCATTATGTGAATCTTTTAAAAACTGCTGGTATTGCTTAAAAATCATTTATTACTAAACCATATCACTGGCAGACAAACTGAACAATTTAGTTAGTGCAGGATGATGCAAGTCTTACCATGTCACCTGACTTACTCATGGCAGCTTTGCCTACCCACCCACACCCCTTGCACCTACGGCTCTTCGCTGAGTTGAATATGACAGTACCATTTGCTCTACAGTGCTCTAAACAAACCACACAAGCCAGCTTTTGGAAATGTGCTCACAATGCGCTGCACTAAGAATTCTAGGCTCACAGATCCCAATAAGCAAGAGCTGAATGTGTGTCCATATGCCATTGATGAATATGTTGCTGCTCTGTTTACCTTTTAAGTGGCACGATAAGCAGAATTATGCCATGCAACAATTATGCAATGAAAAGTTATAAACCATTTTTGGACTGAAAAAGCAAGGTGCCACAATTATGCAGTGGCAAAAATTATTTGGTAAAATACAGTACTCAGTAAAATAATGCAAGAAATAATTAAAGAAAATTGTCCTGAAGTGTTAAAACAAGAGGGGAAAGGAAAAATGGAAAAAATTCACTGATCACCACCTGAAAAAGATCTACCAAGAAAAACCTACAGGAATATCATAGTCAAATTCCAAAACCTTCAGCTCAAGGGGGAAATATTATAAGAAACAAGAAAAAAAAACAATTTAAAGATGATGGTACCACAGTAGAATCACACAAGATCTAGCAGCAGTAGCATAAAAGACCACAGGTCTTGGAACATTATGTATAGAAAAGTAAAGGAATTGGAGTTATAGCCAAAAGTATATCCAGCAAAGTTAAGCATAATCCTGAATGAAAAGTAATGGATATTTAATGAATTGTCAGACTTTCAGAGTTTTGTTAGGGAAAAAAAACTTGAACTTAATAGAAAATTTGGCATATAAGATACAAGAGAAATATAAGGTAGATATCAAAGATTAATTGCAAAGGACTCAATAGGGACAGACTGTTTACTTTTTATATGAGGGAAATGTATGATGTATGTTTAAGATTGTTATTAGTAATTGGGTAATTTGAAAGAAAGATTGGGGTAGACCTGAGTATGATATGATTCTAAAAAGTAAAACCATTTAGGAAAAGATAAAAAGAGTAACTAACTATCTTATGCAAGTGAAGTACAAAAAGAAGAAATAACACAAAAAAATCAAATGGGGGCAGAGGGCTACTCCTTGTAGAAGCCTACTTTCAGGGGAAGTGGGTTTAAGAGGGAACAATACATATATATTTAGAAGGGTATAAAAGTCTTCTAAATTCAGAAAGAAATAAATGGCTAAGGGAATAGGGAGGGGGGAGAGAATAAGGGAGGAATTTTTAGAGGAGAAGATGAGGGAATAGGATAAGGAACAGGAGGATAAGGAAGGGATCCTTGGGGGAGAAGGAATAGGTTTAGTAATAGAAGGGCAAGGTGGCAGGTAGAAATGAAGTAGAAGAACCAAGAAAGATAGGAAATAAGAGATACACACAAACATAAAATAAAAATTAGGGGTAGAATTTATTAGGGGAATAAAAGGAGGCATAATAATCATGATCTCAGACAAAGTTAAAGTTAAAATAGATTTAATCTAAAGAGAAAAATAGGAAATTACACTATATGTCAGCCATATTAGTCAATATTGTTTTAAACTATTTAAAATAACTAGACAGTATAAGGTTGGAATGTTGATGTGGTGTAGGAAATTATGAGTTAGTGGACTTAGAAAAATATAGAAAGACTCAGACTTATGAAAGAAGAGGTTATCTATCCTTAGTGAAACAGAAGATGAATAAGTACAATATGGTCTCATAGAGATGCATCATATATGAATATGATTGTAAATATCTAAGGAGATGCATTTGTATGTATATATCTGTGTATTTGTGTATATTTCCATATGTCTATATGTATGTAAATATGTATATGCATATGAGTGTATATGCACATATATATGTACATGTATGTTTAATTGTAGCCTAAGGTGGATGGAGAAGGAGGAAAAAAAGAACAAAGTAAAAAATGCACAGCAGAGAACAAAGGAAAACTCACAAGGAAGCAAAGAAAAATAGATCTCTGAATGCAGTGTACAGTATTTATTATATAGGCTTTCTTGAAATAGAAACATATTGTTGTGTATTTTGAATCCTCTCTTACATTCTACTGTGCACATGGCAATGTTTTTTTTCTCATTTTGAATTCAAGCTTTAATATTTAAGTTTGTATGTTTCTTTTTCTTTTCTTACTTTGTATTTAAGTTTTAGTATTTGTTTAAAATAAAAAAAAATTTAAAAAGAACATTCATGAAACATTACAAAGAAACATCAAAAATGTAGAAGGGAGTAAGACAGGTATCAAATAACAAATTCTTTTGGGAGGAGTGAAGACTTCATACTTCAAGATATCTTTTCATGATATAAAAAGCATAATACTACTAAGACAGAAAGAGGGATATACTATCAGATATAGTCACTATATTGAATGCTTTTCTTTAATTAATTTTCTTTCTTAAAAAAGGAGGATTTAGTCTCGAGGAGAAGGAATGGAGGTCTCATTCCCATCCCCTACAGAAACGATTGTGATATAATGCCAAAAGACATTTATAAAATATTTGTTTTGGAGACACCAAAGGGGGAAGAAAACCTAGGGGTTTTACAGGACTGAAAGTCCAACATGAGTCAATAGTATGATATGGCTTGCTAAAACCTCATCTGATTCTAGGCTACATTTGAGACACAGTGTCCAGACCTGGGGAGATAGCAATCCAATTTTACTCTATCCTGCTCAGATCCCATATGGTATACTGTGTTCAATTCCAGGTGCCACATTTAGAGAAGAATATTAATAAGCTAGGGATGTCCAGAGGAAAGGAGTCAGGATATTAAGAAGACTAGATATCATGCCATGTGAGCATTAATTGAAACAACTGGGGAAGTTTAATCTGGAAAAGGGAAAAATTAGCTGGAAGCATGATACTGTAGCTTTCATCAAGTATTTGGAAGACTAGAAGGTGGAAAAAGAATTAAAATTGCCTTGTTCACACAAAAACTGAATCAATAGAAAGGAAACAACAGTTAGATTCCAGCTTGATTTAAGGAAAAATTTCGAAGCAATTATGCAAAAGTGGAATGGGCAACCTGATGGGAAAAGGAAAGCAAGTGTTTCCTAGATGGTTGTTTTCAAGCAAAGGATAGGTAAGAATCTGCTAGATACATTATAGAAGAGATTCTTATTTAGTATAGGTTGGAAGAGATGCTCTCCGAGGTCCCTTCAAACTCAGAGATTCTGAGTGGTACTACATGTGATTTCTCTTTTGTGTATCTCTGATGGACATGCCATTTCATGCATCAGCAGTTGTTAGGAGTATCTCTGGGCCCATGCTGAATTATATCAGCTGCCTTCTACTCAGAAATTTTCAGTAAAAAACTGCTAACAAAGCATATGCATATGTATAGATACACATGTAGTCATAAAATTCAGGTCTAATTTTGTAGCATATACTAAAAACCCATTTTTAACAGAACTGAACTACATCATTGTAATATCTACAGAGATATAAAGAGTAGCATTTGGTTCTTCTTTAGAATTTTGTAAATACATGTTTTATAACTATTTTTATTAGGATCTTATTAAATTATTCTTTGAAAGGTCCATCACACAGACTTTAAAAACAATCTAATCATCTGTTTCTTGCACAATTCTTGCCTGGTTGTCAAATGTCTTTTCTTTTTATTTTCTTGATAACCTGGTAATCAAATCAAATTCTCCTGTGAGTTTCTGCTTTTAAATCTCAAAAGATCATGAGAACAAATCACCAAGAGGTCTGGGAGTTGAATCCATAATAGGTTGTACAGCCAGCCCAGCACTGAAGCCTCAAGGAGCAAGGACTGGTTTTGAAAACCCAATCATGCTTTAGCTGACGAAAAAGTTAATCCAGCAGCAATGACCATTTAGATGCAAACATGGTAGGATAAATGTAATGTAGCAACTTCATTAAGTCTGAGCCTACTGCCCCCAGAGACAAAAATAGTGTTGAGGCATTCCACTAAAGGAAGGAATAAAATGCACACTCATTTTGGTATGAAAACCTGTCTTACAATACAGGAAGGTGGGGGACAAGGGGATAAACAGGGTGGGGGGGAATGATGGAAGGGAGGGCATGGGGAGGAGGGTACAATTTGAGGTCGACACTCACAGGGAGGGACAGGATCAAAAGAGAGAATAGAAGTAATTGGAAGCAGGATAGGATGGAGGGAAATACAGTTAGTCTTATACAACACGACTATTATGGAAGTCATTTGCAAAACTACACAGATTTGGCCTATATTGAATTGCTTGCCTTCCAAAGGGAGGGGGAGGGAAGGGAGGGAGGAAAAGAAGTTGGAACTCAAAGATTTAGGAATAACTGTCAAGTACTGTTCTTGCCGCTAGGAAATAAGAAATACAGGTATAGGGGTATAGAAAGTTAACTGGCCCAACAGGACAGAGGAGAGGATGGAGACAAGGGCAGAGAGGAATGATGGAGGAGAGAGCGGAGTGGTGATGGGGGCAATTGGAATGCTCGGTGTTTTGGGGTGGGGGGAGGGGACAAGGGGGGAGAAAATTTGGAGCCCAAAAATTCTGTGAAAATGAATGTTAAAAGTGAAATAAATAAATTAATTAATAAAAAAAAATAGTGTTGAGGGGGTTGTTTCCCCTGCTCCTTCCATATTTGGAGAGAATGGTTACACTTCTATTCTATATGTGTGTATGTATATATGTATACATATATATGTATATGTATATATGTGAGTGTGTGTGTTGTGTGTGTGTGTGTATACATATATATGAAGCATCAATCTGCAAAGGTTAATTGGTATTAATTGGCTAAACAGAACTGGAGCTCTGGTAACTTAGAGCAGTCCATTCTAAAATGGGGACATGAGGTGATAACATTAGAGAAACCCCTCAGGGCTATCCCTAGAATAATGAAAGAGAGATATAGCTAGCTTCATTCTGGAAATGTGAGACTTGAGTACTCTTTACACAAATAAATTGGCTAAAATATCTATACTCTTTGGCCCATGTATGCTGGGCATATATGCTAAGAAAGTCATTGACAACAAGAAACAATACGTACAAACCAAAACATTTATAGCGGCACTTTTTGTGGTAGCAAAGTAAGTTCCTGTCAACTGAATAAATGGCTAAAATAAATTGTGGGACATAAATATAATGGAATATTACTATGCTGTAAGAAACAACAAATAGGATAAACACATATAAGCATGGACAGACTTACAAGAACAAGGTATAATAAGCACAGCCAAGCAAAAAATATACACAAAGGCTGTAATAGTGTAAATGGAAAGCACAAACACAAAACAAACAAAAAAATGAACATCATAAAATTACAAAGAACTCTTCTGGTCCCAGAGAAGAGATGAGAAGACACCTCCCTCCACTGCTTTGCAGAATCAGAGAAGACCATGAGTATGGAATATTGCATGCATTTTCCTATTTTTTAAATGTGTTGATTGGTGTTGCTGATTTATTTTTCTCTGCTTTTTCTTTTTAATAAATTCTTTATTTAAAACACTTTGGGAGGTAAGAAGGATGGAACACTGGGGGAACTTACACAACAAAAAACAAAATATATCAATACAGATTTATTTTTAAAAAAATTTATTTTAAAAAAAGAAATCACTCTACCTCAGTATGAAATTTCTCAAGTTTTCACAGAAAAACAAAATTGGCCAAAGATCCTTTTGGCACACTGATATGACTCTTTCACATTTTCCCAGTGAGTTCTGGTTTATACCTGAAAGAGCCATATTCCTGCAGATATATCAGTTCATTGGTGATTGTACATCCACATGCAGGTTCTGGGCTCTGGGGTTACAAATAGCTTAAGGGTTATTCTTCCTGCACCTCTTTTTTGTACCTGCCAAGAGGTATATCAATTTGCCTCACAGAAATGTCCTTTAGTCGAAGAGTCAGTGAGTGACATAGTTGAGTATTTATAGACCCTAGTCAGCTATTATTATCTCTTGTCAATTACTTGACTCTGTTGTGAATTCCCAAGGATAGCCTTCTATAACAGCTTCATTCTCTATGACTCAAAATTCCCCTGGAAATCCTTGAATTACAAAGTGAAAGGTGTGAAGCTGTGAAATGGTTTAACCATTCTGGAAAACAATTTGGAACTATTCTCAAAAGTCACTAAATTGTATATGCTCCTTGACCTAGCAATGCTGTGGCAAAACCTAATACCCCAAAAAAGATTAAAGAAGTAAGAAAAGAAGAAGAAGCCTATATCTATAAAATATTCGTAGCTGTTCCCTTTGTCATAACAAAGAATTAGAAACTAAAAGGATGTCCACCAATTAAGGGATAAGTGAGCAAATATGGCCTATAAATGTAAGGAAATATTACTGTACTGTAAGAAATTATTAAAGGGATGTTTTCAGAGAAACCTAGGAAGATTTGTATTAATTGATAACATGAAATGAGTAGAACTAGTAAGACAATTTATGGTAAGATTGCAAAAACCTTTCAAAGACAAGACTTCTGATCAATGGAATGATCAACTACAGTTCTAAAGTACTAATGAAGCAAGCATGCTACCCAGCTTTCAGGAGAGAGGGGATGGACTCAACTTATAGAATGAGACATGTTTTTCAGGTACATCCAATATGGGAATGTGTTTTCCTTGACTATATCTGTTTGTTACAAAGCTTTAATTTTTCTGTTTTCTCAGTGGAGGAGGGGGAAAGAAAGATAGAAGTGCTGGAAATAGGTATGGCAGCTTCCATTTCACCCCACCCCCAAAAGAAAGGTTATTTAAACATGTATAAAATGCATGGAAAAGAATAGAATGAAGACCAGAAGAAATGACAATTAGGACAACTATGAAAGTTACATGTTGTATTTTTATATAATTTTTTAAAAAGCAAGATCTACATAATAGAAATTTGAAATTTCATGTATAATTCATTTTCCTCCTCTACTGCATATGTGAAGATGCTCAACTTAGTTAATATTTGTTAAATTCAGAGACAGCCATGTCCATGCTAATTATGATATCAATATATCCTATTGATATATCCAGCCTTACCAAAAACCCTTCTTTAACAACTCCAGACTTTTTTAATACTCTAGGACATTACAAGCAAAGCCACCCACATCTACATTTTCAGCATCTGGAGTCCATTTTTGCTAGTTAACATTCTTCAGATTGTAATAGACCTCAGATACAGGGTTTAGATCTCTTTAACATTTGCTGAACCAACAGAGAGGAACATGAATTCATTCATTACCAACATGGGAGCCACCATTAATCACAGTGAAGGATGAAACTGACAGTAAGATTTCATCATGGCCTTCAACGTCATCACCCTTCTTAGCATCTACAACTTTGACCATAAGCCAGAGATACTCTCGATTTGCCATTTGCCCCAAATTTCGATTTAGGCAGTTGAATAACAGAATGGCTTGTCATAGAGTGGGAAGACAAGAATTAAAATACTGACTCAGACATTTATTTCATATTTGATCTTGGAAACATCATTTAGTTTTTCTGTCCCTCACCTTCTTCATCTATAAAATGGGGATAACAATAGTACCTATCTGTTTATTGAAGGTAAAATAAGATAACATTTTAAGCACTTTGCAAATTTCAAGTACTATATACATTCTAGTTATTGTTGTAGCTATTGTCAGTGCCATTCATCTTTAGTATCAGTTTGCCAATCTTCTACTCTACAGCATTGTTTCTTGGGAATCAGAGCTGAGGCAATAGATTTATTGATGTGATCAACTACTTTTGAGATCCCTTTTCCCATGTAGTAGGTACCTCTAGTCACAGCAGTTCAAAAGACACATTTTGTAGCATAGACATCAACCTCAATGGTGGGTTTCCACAACAGTCAAGGATCTCCTATGCTTGAACCTTAAAAATAAACATATTGAGTTCTTGGTCAGGACGAATGATACCAAGAGAAAGCCTTAAGGGAACTGCTTTTCACTGTAAGAGTGGAACACAGCCTAACTACCTATATTGGGAAATGCTGCCAAAACTATGCTTGAAAGTGCAGTTTGATAAAGGAGTTTAACACTGTGTCAGTCACCTAAGATAACAAAAAAGTAGCATTGTCATTCAGAAGAGCAAAGAGGACCAGAAGAGGAATCATCCCACACAGCAAGTGACTCATGGTGTAGACTATTCCTTAAAAGAAAAAAATAGAACATCAAGTCCTGTTGTCCTAAGTTGTTAGTTACCATGGCCATATGGGTTTCTCTGTTTGTGTGCCTCATCCTGTTTCTGTGTACCCATTCTTGTGATGCTATTTATTGATAAGAATTGCAACTCAAGTTTATAGATAGACTGATGTTATGCTCTGTTGTTATATTGTTGTGTTATATCATGTTATGTTTTGCTATGGTTTGTTATGTTGTGTTATACGTTGTAATGATTATTATTGGTTTTCATTCAATTAGCAAATGTTTCATGTTTAAGAGTAAATTCACTTATTTGTTTAGATGTGAAGTGCATCAATGAGAGCTAAAGAATTACAGTTGTGAGTAGGGGCTCAGCTAGGTAGTACATGATACCCTGATGCAATGTTGGGTGTGGAGTATAAATACAGACTCACATTTAGAATGGATTATAATTACATGGTTACCCCCTTGAGAAATCATCTCAATCTGTCAGAGAAGGGGAAGGGCAGGTGGCATGAGTGAACCAGCTGTAGTTCAAGGAAAGTCTAGAAAAAGTTGAGTGTACAACACCATGCTATGTGCTTCAAACATTAATACAAGGCAACTTAGATGGTTTCATCAATGCCTCCACTCCTTTTCTGGTTATAGAATTATACACCAGCCAAGGTTGCCCTCTATCCACTATCTATCTATCTACCTATCTAGTTGTGCATGTATCTATATTTCCTTGATTTCATCTCTTACACTACTTCTTGAACACAAGTCATCATTTGTAATATGCTGTGGCCAGCTTAAATATTCTACATTGTTTTATTACTCATTAGATTACCAGTTCTTTTAAGATCATGATATTCTATGATCCTTAGCCATGTACCATCACTGGAAGAATATTGGGACAAAATAGTTTTTTGTGGCATAAGCAGCTTGAGATAAATGAAAAGTGTTAAATAGTTTCTGACATGTAAATGAGACAAATGTCTTTCTTCAGGATAAATACATGTGCATGCATGTATACATCTATATATGCATGTGTACATAGATGTATGCATATATACATGTGTACATAGATGTATGCATATATACATTTATACAAAGACATGCATACATAAAAAAGTAGTGGAAGGCTTTTCTTCTTTTCTAAACTATCTGCATCTGAACTATGTGAATGGACTACCAAAAAACAAGCCAATTTATTTAGATTAGCTAATTCTTCTCTTCTATTAAACAAGCTTTAATAGTAAAAACAGTTCTACCCTATGAGACAGATAGAATAGGCATTATTATTATTATCATTTCACAGAGGAGGAGCAAGTTATGACTTGTCTAAGTTCATCATCTAGCTAATTAGTTACAAACTAGGAGTAGAACCACCATTTCCTAAATCAAAGACCAGGGTTCTTGCCACAAGACCAAATGAGCCTCTTGATGATACATTTCCCAAGTTGTCTAATACATGCCCAGAGACCTGTCAGAGTAACTTAATCAGTGGAGCAATCTATCTCCTATAATAAGAAAAAAAGAAAAATGAGACTTTATGCAGGTCAGATAGCATTCTTAGTCTTTAAGGGACAGTTTTAAAGCTGAGGATTGAGGGAAACATAGATCATAACTTGCTTTGCTACTAAAAAGCTTATGGCTTTGCTTTGGCACATTTCAATTTTCAGATTTAAATTATACAGAGGAAGAGGAATAAAAGCAAATAATATTAGAAAAAATGATGCCGATATCACCTGAGACTCAGAATTGAACTTTTGGAGTTACGTGGACCTTATCCAATCTTGGGAGCTTCTCACAAAAACCTTTCTTTGATTCATACCCTTATCCCAGGTTTCCCCTGCAAACATAAGAGTATTTGGACTCCTGTTTAGGCCACTATAAAAAATGTCCTCATTTTCTATGCAACCATTAAGGCTAAAAATATGTGAGATACAAGACCTGTTTTATTTCACTCAATGTCAAATACAAAGGACTTATACACATGCCCATAAATTGCTTTCTTCCTTTTCTAAAGGGCCTCTATTTCCCATGGATTACCTTAGGGTTGAGACTCTCCTCCAAACAGAAAACATTCAGGGACACTGAGGAAGCAATTCCTTTTCCTCTGGCAAGCCCCAATTTCTAAGGAACCTATGTGGTTAAAGCCAATTTTTTAACTACCTTGATTGAAATCTCTCTACCCTGGTAGAAGAAAGGTTGCTGGAAAATCAAATAACTCTTCCTTCTAATGAGTCCCATCTTCCCAGGGTTACAGACAATTCTCAAGCCTTATTGTAAAAACTTGGTTAGGATCCCCCAAAAAGGGAAATCCCTTGGGATTATCAGAGAGCTGAATAACCCAGTGCTTCAGGGAGCCCTATCTCCTCCTGTGAGATTGACAAAGATGACCCAAAAATGACAAATATTGGAGGAACTTTGGGGAAACAACATACTGTTGGTGAAGCTATATGTGGGTACAACCATTCTGGAAAGCATTTTCAAATTATAGATAAAAAGGTTACTAAATCATACATGTCCTTCAAACCAACTATACCTCTGCTAAGCCTATACCTCAAAGAGATGAAAAGAGAAAAAAAATCCTGTAAGTACAGCCTATACAAATCCCCAGACATATAGCACCCTGGGGTGGATCTCCACTCCCAGCCTCCCTCCTCACCTTTGCCAAAAGAAAATATTTGTGGTTGTGGGGGAAAAAAATCAACTATTTTCCTTTGACTTGCACAACCCATATAATCCACATAGTGCTGGTAAAGGGCAACATATGCATTGGCTCTACTTCCTCATGACTATGTCTTTTGTAGCACCTCAACTCTAGCTCTCATTTGATCCAAGAACTTCTCTCAGTTCAGGTTTAATCCAAAAACGCTTCTATTGTTCTGCCATTGGAACTCCAAAGCTAATGGCTCATATTCTCACAGTTGCCCAGGAAACATCACTACTCCACTGCTTCTTCCATTTGCTACCATCTCTGAGATCATACGGCTCCCAAATGAATCTTGTAGAAGCATAAGTTTTCTTTCCCAGGAGCCAAGTCCAAATTTCAGTGGGATAACTCCTCCTTTTTGTGCTGTTAGTTCTACTCACAAGGGACCAATTGCCTTGTGATCCTGAGTGGTTTTTCTATGTGTATGTATGATAAGGAGTTCTTAAAAGTAGAGAAGAAGTATAAGTTCATGGAAAAGAGTAGGGAAAGAAGTCACTTTCTGTGAAACACAAGTACGTTTCTCTTTTTGGTAAGGGAAGGGATGGGAGAGGGGAAAAGGGATAATACTTTATACTGAGAAAACTACTTGTGTCCCTGAAAAAGATGAGGTTCACTGAGGGAGAAGGTGGACCTTCTACATACCTCAAGTGTTTTACCCTACTAAAAGGAGCATCAACTCAACCAGGCAAGTCAGAATGTCTCTGAGAAGACTGGTCTTTCATGAGAGAAAAATGCTGACCTAGTGACTTTGAGTTCTTTCCCCTTTCTCCCACTCCAGGTAGCAAAAGGCCAACCAAAGAAGAGAGCAGAATTGTTTTTACTATTTATGGTCTTAGTCTTAAGTCCTTTATGCTATATTTTAAGTTCAGTGAAATGAAAGTTATCTTATATTCAATATATTGCTAGCCTGCATGCTTTCAAAAGTGCTAAGAATATTTTACTTTTACCCTTTCTGGCAAGACCTAGACATAAAAAATTCTTAAGGGCTCCAGGGGAAATCCTATATGGGGACAAAATGAGCCAAAGTATGATATAACCAGAGGAAACTTTTGGTGAGGCATAAGCAAAAAAAAAAAATTATTATTAAAAAGCATCCAAGGATAAATTAAATCCTTGTCATCAGTGTAGAAGTCAGTCAATAAACATTTATTAAGCCTCTGTTATGTACAAGGCATTGCACTAAGCATTAAGGTTACAAAAAAAGGGCAAAAAACAATCTCTGCTCCAAAATAGTCCAGTCTAATATGGAAGACAACATGCAAACAGTTAACAGATTAGAGGCAACCAAACTGAACACTTAATATTCTCTTCCAAACAACTTTAAAATAATATCTGAAACCAAATTTTGGAGCAACACAGTCAACACAAGGTCAGGATAAGACATTTTTTTGGCCCAAGAAAACTTCCGTGAGTATGAGAAGTTTGTGACATTGTAGTGAAAGCCTGTCAGAGTCCACACACACAGAGCCATCAACAGCAGCCAAAATGGTGGCACCAGTAGCTTTGGGAGCTCTCAGTCCAGAGATAATAAGAGTGATGGATAACTGGTAAGGAAGAGATAACAGCAGACCCTTTTCTGGTACTGAGTACAGCTGACATGGATTGGCAACTCTATTGCCCATACACATTTCTGGATTGCAGTTACAGGGCAAAGAGGAGGACTAGAATTTGGTCACAAAGGGAGCAGGAGTCTTGGTCACAGTTTCAAGGCAAAGAAAGCACTAGATTTACCCTTCCTGGGTAAAGACCAGAGTACATAGCAGGAGAGCAGTGATCACACCTCTCTGCAGATCACCTCACCTTAGAAGTACCAATGATTTATAGACCCCCAAGAACTAGGTCTGAAAACAGCAGCACAAAAACCTGAAGCTCCCCACCCCAAGGTGAGCAGAGCCCAACCTTGACATAACATTCAAAGTCAAGAAATAGTCTGAGGAAGTGAACAAACAACAATAACAACCAAAGAATTTAACCATAAATAGCTATTGCTGTGGCAGAGAAGACCAAGACATAAACTCAGCAGAAGACAGTAACATGGATAAGACTGCAAACAATGTCTTAAAGAAAACTGTTAATTGGACCCAAGGTCATCAAAAATCCCTGGAAGAGTTAAAGAATGAGATAAAAGTGGTAGAGGAAATTTTGGGAAAAGAAATGAAAGTAATACAAGAAAATTATGAAAAAATAATTAACAGCTTGGTAAAACAGTCACAAAAAATAATGAAGAGAAAATACCTTCAAAACAGAATTGGCCTAAAAGTTAAAAAGGCACAAAAATCTCTGAAGAAAAGGACTTCTCAAAACTAGAATTGGCCAGATGGAAAGAGAGGTACAAAATCTCATTGAAGAAAATAATTCCTTAAAAATTAGAATTGGGAAAGTGGAAGCTAATGATGCCATGAGGCACCAAGAAACAATAGTTGGTCATTTTCCTTTGTTCTCAAAGAAGACCAAAACGACATCACTAGGCTAGATCCAGCTATAGTGTGAATGACTGTGGCTGATCAGACCAATATGAGTTCAGAATGCTCTATCACAGTTTGGGCACAAATAATTCATGTGAATACTTGAGGTGGATTCTCTAAATTTGATCATCTCATGTTTGTTTTGAGCTACTTCAATTTTGCTTTGCTGATAAAGCACAGCTCCTTCTCTGATGTGAGCATGTCATGCTAGGCAGTCCTGTGCCAGTGTCTCTCATATCACATAATCAATTCCAAAGTTCTTAAGAGAGACCTTGAGGGTGTCTTTGTATCACTTTTTCTGATCATCATGTGAGCATTTACCCTGTATGAGTTCTCCATAAAATAGTCTTTCTGGCAAGTATACACTTTGCATTCAAACAATGTGGAAGGACCATCAGAGTTGCACTCTCTGCAGTAGAGCTTGAATGCTTGGTAGTTTAGCTGAAGAAAGGACTTCAGTGTCTGGCATCTTATCCTGCCAGACTATCTTCAGAATCTTCCTAAGATAATTCAAATGGAAGCAATTCAGTTTCCTAGTATGATACTAGAATATTGTACAGTTTTCATAGGCACACAACAACGGCTATGTAGACCTTTAGTTTGACTGTCAAATACCTCTTTTCTCCCATTCTTTCCTTTGGAGCCTCCCAAACCCTGAGGTAGCTCTGGCAATGCATGTGTCAACCTCATTGTGGACCCAGATGGCACAGGAGAAGAAAGTGAGGTTGATGACTTTGCACAGCCCTCCCTCACTCAAATCAAAGTCAGCTCCAAGTCATGTCATCATCTTGATGTCATGGTCCTCTTCTAGAATGAAGTGAGTGAGTAGCAGCTCCTATCTTCTCCTCTGGTATTCTAGTCAGAGGAAAGTACACTCCATGGCCAACAGCTGCCATTTTTCCTTTGGGTTTGCTGGCTATATTTCTTGCTCAAAGATCAAGCCTTAAACCCAATTCACTCTGGAGCTCATAGACTGGACAAGTCCCCAGTCACCTAGCACAGAGTGAATGTAATAACTAAATAGTAATTGTTTCTCTTTTACCCAGGAACTCTGAGGGTCTTCCCCTCCTAGTATGATTTCTTTTTTATTAAAGAGGCCATCCCTTGAACAACTTAAAGAAGCATATTCATTAAATGGGTGTATTTCACTCAAAGTAAGAATGTGATAAGACCTTAGTCTGAAAGGATCAGGGTCTCACATTGCATCCTGGGTCATCTCCAGCCATCCTGATGAATATCAGGCCACTGGACTTAGATGACTCAGGAGAAGGAAGTGAGGTTGGTGACCTTGCACACCCCTCTCTCATTCAAATCAAAGTCAGCTACAAGTCCTGTCATTATCTTGATGTCATGGTCCTCTTCGAGAATGAAGGACAATAACAACAACCTGTCAACCTCATTATCAATATGTATCTCCCTGGAAAGTATGCTGCCAAGCTAAGTGAACTTATCCATGGTATTCAAAACTTCTTCATTTGTTGTAACCAATGGTTCCACATAGGGATGGTGTGGTGCCATCTGATGGAGCACCTGTATTTTCTTGGTGTTAGTTCTATGGCCAAAATTAACACAAGCAGCAGAGAATCAATGTGTACTTTGTTACATCTCATCTTCAAAAACTGCACTGAGTGAACAATCATCTGCAAACAGAAAATCATGCACCAGCACTCCGTCCACTTTAGTCTTGGTTTGTAGTTTTTTCAAGTTGAAGAATTTACCATCAGAGTGGTAACTGACTTTGATGCTATGTTCATCCTCATTGAAGATTTTTGACAACATGGTTAAAAATATCACTAATGAACTGTTGGTGGACTATACGATGGGTCCAATCATTCTGGAGAATAATTTGGAATGAAGTTAAAAGGGATAGAAAACAGTGTATACCCTTTGACCCAGCAATACCACTACTAGATCTGAATCCCAAAGAGATCAAAGCAAAAGGAAAAAGACCTATGTGCACAGAACTACTTAAAACAGCTCATTTTGTGATGACAAAGAATTAGAAATAAAGGAGATGCTAATCAATTGGATGAACAAGTTGTGGGATATGATTGTGATGGAGTACGATTGTATGAAATGATGGGGGACCTGGGTTCAGAAAAATATGACAAGACTTATATGAACTGACGTAAAGTAAAGTGCAAAGAACTGGGAGATCATTGCACGCAGTAACAGTAATGTTGTAATGATGATCAGCTGTGAAATACTTAACTATGATGAAAAAAAATATTCTTCAGTTCCAGAGAGAGAACTAATAAACTATCAGTACAAATTGAAATATTATTTTCTCACTTTCTTCATTTTCCTTGCTTTTTGAAATATGGGCTAATATGGAAATATGTTTTGCATGATTTCAAATGTACAATGGACATCATATTGCTTGGAACTCAAAATTTAAAAAGAAAAAGATGCTAAAAATAAATAAAATGGTCTTTTTAAAAAGAGTATTAAAAAAAGTCTTTTTATTAGAAGGTTAGACTTAAAAGAAATTAGGGAAACCAGAAGGTAGAGATGAGGGGGGAAAGCATTCCAGGCAAAGGAAATAGCCAGCAACAATGCTAACTTAGGAGATAGAGTATTTTGTTGGAGGAACAGCAAGGATACTGGTGTCACTGGATTGAAGAGTGCATGATAGGAGTATAAAGTGTGTGTGTGTGTTTGTCCTTCGTTGCTGAAGAAGACCATGCTATCAGAGAAATAATGGCATCACTTGCACTTGACTGTGCAATGGAGGGCTATTCAGGTCACTAGCCTCACTTCTCCTCCAGAGCCATCTGAATCCAGTGACCAGATGTTCATCAGGATGACCAGAGATGACCCAGAATGAGGCAATTGGGGTTAAGTGACTTGCCCAAGGTCACACAGCTAATGAGTGTCAAATGTCTGAGGTGAGATTTGAATTCAGGTCCTCCTGACTCCTGCACTGGTACTCTATCCACTGCACCACCTAGCTGCCCCAGGAAGATAAGGTATAAGAAAACTAGAAATGTAGTGGTGGGGCAGGCTATGAAGAGTTTGGAATACCAGAGAATTTTATACTTCATTCTTAGAACTTCTATTCTGGGTGACAGGTTGTGCCAGATATTAGGGGGCTATCCTATTCCTGAACCTGATGTCTCTTCTCTCAGTGACTAAGTATTTGTTGGTATTCTTTGGTTCATTGAAAAGATAGATGAGAGGCACTGAATGAAAATTAGGGGCTCCATATGGCCCAAACAATACTCTATAGCAGAAAACATAAGCACATTAGTAAAGTTAACCTTGCTGAACACTCTGAGTTAGAATCTATTATTGCTCAAGGCTCACATGCTGATACGGGAATTAAATAGATGAATTTTGATCAAAGAAACCTGGAGGTTGGGTAATTCATTGCAATATTTTTATATCTTTAAGATCCCTATAATAATAATGTGATGGTTAGAATAATAAACATGTTCTAGCAACTGGGTATAACAATGTAACCCAAGAATACAATTCTCAATGTATTTTGCATAACAAACACAGTACCAAATCTTATCAGTCTTCAGAATATTTCAAACTATTATGTGTCAGGTCTCAGTTATACCAATTAAATTATCTGCATCCTTGGCCAACTCTTTGGTTGTGGGTATGTACCAGCATAATTTATTTAAATAAATAGTGGTAGGAAAAGCCATTTCTAACAGGTAAGTATTAAATATAGAAAATCTAGACTTTGGTAAGAAACTAGTTGATGAACTTATTAATTTAATGTTCTTATTTGATCTCATCAATGTTGGTACTCCCTCCAGTAATGTAGACCAACATTCTGGCCCATCCTATGTACCTCTAATCAATGTGCTCCCATAAATTACAAAAAGAGGGGTCCTTTTTCTTTTCTTTTCTTTTCTCTTTTTACCTTAAATGGATACCATTAGAACATATGGGTTGTCCCTTGGTTATCCTTTAGTTTGATTGTATAATCAATCTTTTTTCCAGGTAACCATTTCTTTGGTTTTATCACTGCCCCTAAAGAATTCCTTATTTGTATTGTGTGACACCTGGCTCATGCTCACCATGAACCTCTCCACTGACCTTTTGGTGATCTTCAATTTCAATTCTTCAGAGATTATGTTATCCATTATTCACATCCTTACAGCATTAACTCGTTCATATCAAATGATTTTCTGATAGGAACAGGAGTTACAAAACTTCTCCAAACCAGGGATATAGTTTTCCCTTGCATACACTTGGGAAGGGAAGGGAAGGGAAGGGAAGGGATTTCTAAATCAATCAGGTCATCATTTTCTACTCCACAACAACATTCCAACCCAATCACATTCTATCTAACAGATTGTCTATGAAAGTTTTTTCCCATTTTTTTATTCATGGCCGCATAGATTTTATTTGTACTAGAAAATTTTCATTTAAAATAAACAAAATTATCCATTTTACACTTTAACAATGCTTTTGTGTTGTAATATAGCTTAAGGTCTGATATTACTGAATCTGCCACCTTTACATCTTTTTTCCCTGGTTTCTTTGAAGTTCTTGACCTTTTGTTGTTCCAAATGAACTTTGTTATTATTTTTTTCTAACTCAGTAAAATAATTGGTTAGTAACTTAATTGGGATAGCATTACATAAATAGATTAGTTAGGTAAAATTGTCATGTTAAAAAATATATTGGCTTTTCCTACCCATGAACAATAAATATTACTTCAATTATTTAGATCTGACTCTGTTTTTAAAAAAGTGTTTTATATTTATGTTCATATAGTTCCTGTATCTGTTTTGGCAAGTACAATCTCAGATATTTTATTTTATTCTGTCTAGTTATTTTAAAGGGTTTAAAACAGTATTGAATAATATTATTATAGTTTCCCTATTTTTCCCTTTTGGTTAAATCTATTTTAGCTTTAACTTTATCCGAGATTATGATTACTACCCCTGCTTTTTTCACATAATAAATTCTACTCCTGGCCTTTATTATATGTTTATGTGTATCTCTCATTTTCATAGCATTTCCTCAAAACAAAATATTGTTGAATTAAAATTTTTAATCTGCTATCAGTTTCCATTTTATGGGTAAATTTATCCCATTCACATTCTAAGCTGTAATTACTTGCTATACATTTACTTCCTTCCTTTTTTCCCTCATTTTCATCCTATTCCTATCCCTCCTCACTCTTCTGCTTTACTTCAACCCACTACCTTGCCTTCCTATTCCTTAACCTTCTCACCCCTGCAAGAGTCCTTATCTTCTCCCCCTACCTTATCCCTTTGCCCTCTTATTTTTTATCAATTTAGAAGACTTTCATACCCTTCCAAATATATATATTGTTTCTTCTTTTAATCCATTCCCAAAGAGAATAAGGTTTCAGCACTACCCACCCTCCTCCCACTCCCTTCTTCTGTATCAGTTTTTCCTTGTATGTCTCATTTGCATGAGATAATTGATCCTTTTTATATTTCCCCACAGATTTTTTAGAATCACCCCAACATATTCAGCTCAGCCAAACCACCCAAATGACTCAAAAAAGAACTGATAATATTTTCATATATAAGAAGCAAACAATTTGACCATAGTGAGTCCCTTTTAATTGGCCATTAATGTTTACCTTATATTTCTCCTGAATGTTATGTGTTGAATTTTCTCTTAAATCATGCTGTTTTGTCACAAATACCTGAAAGTATTTCAGTTTGTTAAGCATCCAATTTTTTTTTCATTCAAGATTATAGTTAACCTTGCTGGGTAACTTACCTTTGGTTATAACCCCATCTCTTTTGCTTTATGAAATAAAGCATTCCAAGACCTATGGTCCTTCAATGTATTACCTGCTAGTTATTATGTAATCCTTATTATAGCACCACAATATTTAAACTGATTTTTTTTCTTATTGCTTCCAATATTTTCTCCTTAACCTGGAAGCTTTGAAATTTGACTATGATAGCCCTGTAAGTTTTCCTCCTGGGATCTCTTTCAGGTGGTGATCAGTCAATTTTTTCTACTTCTGCTTTGCCCTCTTGTTGTAGAGTTTCAGTGCAATTTTCCTTGATAATTTCTTATAATATTGTATCAAGATTCTTTTTTTAATCATAATTTTCAGACAATCCAACTATTCTTATATTATTTCCCCTTGATCTGTTTTCCTATATCAGTTGTTGTGCTGATGAGATATTTCACATTCTTTTTCTTTTTTTTCTTTTTTTGATTTTGTTTTATTATTTCTTGATGTCTTAGAATGTCATTTGCTTCCTTTTACCCAATTCTAGTTTTCAAGGAATTATTTTCTTCCTTAAGTTTTTTATTCTCTTGACTGATTTTCTTTTCATAATTTTCTTGATTTTCTTGGATTGCTCTTGGGTGTTTTTTCCTAAATTTTCCTTGATCTATCTTATTTAATTTTTAAAGTCCTTTTTAAGTTCTTCCAAGAACTCTTTTTATGCTTGGGGACATTTAACATTTCTCATTGAAAAGTGAATAGCTCTTTTACCTCCATTATCTTCCTCTGAATATGAACCCAGATCTTCTCTATTCCTGTAGTAGCTACCATTATTGGGTTCTCTCTCCTTTGCTTACTCATTTTTATTTATATTTTTGCTTTTTTTTTTAGCTGCTATTATTATAATCAAATTCTAGTTCTGAGGCATGGAGAATGATGCCAAAGCCTCAGGTCCTTCCTAAAATACTATTATTTTCTGAGATCTGTCCCAGGACTCAACCTTGGGCTCTCTTCTCTACTTCTAAGCTACAGCTAGAGCCCTGGGTTGTGCTGTCCTGGAAATGATCTTGCTCCCTTTGGTCCCTCTGGTGGCTACAAACTACAGCTGTCTTCTCTGCCTTTGAATTGAAACCAGGGACTCTGATCTCTTTCAAGTGCACACAGCCAGCAGGATCCTCACCCCTCTGCTACTGCATTCACTAGGTGTATACTAGCTCTTTCTTCCCCATAGTAGCAGTCTCATAAGCACAGCTGTGCTTGGCTTTCTTCAACAGTGTAAGGTCCTTCAATCTTCTCCTGATCAGCTGTCACACTGTCTGTGAGATAAAAGTTTCTAAGACTGAGGCTGTCTCCCAACCTCAGCTGCCCTCAGAGCTTGTTGTTCATTGATTTCTGAATTGGAACTGTGCCTCTGGAGGTCAGGTCTTTTCTGAAGTCTTTTTAGGTTGTCTTAGAAGAACAATTGCTTTATCCTGACTTTTGTTTATTTCTGCTGCTCTACATTTCCTCTGAGGCAACATTCTGTCTTTATCTGTTGAGGGAATTTGGAGAGCCAAAAGTTTTCTAACCTACTCTGCAATCTTCCCAAAATCCTCTCCCTCAAAAATAGTTATTTAAGTATTCTGTTTCCTCTTCTGTTAATCTGGGAAGTTTATAATTTTGCAAACATTCATCCTTTTCATTTAGATTGTCAGTTTTATTGCCATATAATTGGGCAAAATAGTTCCTAATAATTGCCTTAATTTCATCTTCATTACTTTTGATAATAGTAATTTGGTTTTCTTCTTCCTTTTTAAATTAAATTATTTATTCTACTGGTTTTCTCCCATAAAACTAGCTTTTAGTTTTATTTATTGGTTCAATGTGTTTTTTATTACAATTTTATTAATCATTCTTTTGAATTTCAAGATTTACTTGAAGAATTTTTTTTTTTAGTTATTTCTTAGTTGTGTGTCTGAGTCATTAATCTGGTCTTTCTCTCTCTCTCACTGAATGAATTTAGAGATATAAATTTCCCCCGAAATATCACTTTAGCTGCATCCCCTAAATTTTGGAATGTTATCTGATTATCACTTAATCTTTATGATTGGGTTAGTTTTCAATTAATTTTTAATCTATGCTTCCATAGCCTTTTGTTGAATGTTGTTTTATTGCATTATTGTATAAAGAGGAGGTGTTTAGTATTTCTTCTTTTCTGCGTTTGCTTGTTATATTTTTATGTCATAATTCATTATCAGTTTTTGTGAAGGTGCCATATGCAGTTGAGAAAAAGGAATATTCTATTCTCATTCAATTTTCTCCAGAACTCTATCATATCTAACTTTTCTAAAACTTTACTCATTTCCTTAAATTCATTTTTTGGCTAGATTTGTCTAGTTCTGAGAGGGGTAAATTGAGGCCCCCAACTAGTATAGTTTGACTATTTCCTCCTGTAACTCGTTTAATTTTTCGTTTTAGAATTTGGATACTATTTCACTGGGTACATATATGCTTACTATTGACATTATATCATTTTCTATGGTACCTTTCAGCAAAATGTAGGTTTCCAGATTATCTCTTTTACTTAGGTCTATTTTTGCTTTTGCTTGTCTGATATCATGATTACTTTATATGAAACATAATAGATTCTGCTCCAGACCCTTATTTTAACTTTGTATATCTTTCTGCTTCAAGTGTGTTTTTCATAAACAACATCTTGTTGGACTTTGATTTCTAATTCTGTTCTCTCCTTCTATTTTATGAGTGTTATCCTATTCACAGTCACAATTAGGATTACTAATTATGTACTTTCCTTTCATCTTTTTCTTTCTTTTTTTTACCCTGTCCCTCCTCTAAAGTATATTTTGTTTCTGACTGTCTCTCATAACCTATCATCCCTCTTATACTCTTCCCTTCACTTACCAAGTTGGGTAAGATGGACTTTTATACCCAATAAAATGTGTATGTTTCGTCTCCTTTCTTCTTTGAATCATTTCAGAAGAGAGTGAAATTCAAGCATTGCCCCCCATTTCTCCTCCATTATAAAAACTCTTCCTTGCATGCCTGTTTTGTGTGTAATAACTTTCCCCATTCTTCCTCTCCCTTCCTCTTTTTTCCAGTGCATCCATCTTTCTTATCTCTCATTTTTTTCAAATCAACCCAACATAATCAACTCACACTCATGCCCTTTGTCTTTGTAGACCCTGCAACTGCCCTAATGATGAAAGAGTTCTTGGAACCTACATGTATCATCTTCCCAGACAGAAATTTAAACAATTTTAACCTTTTTAAGTTCCTTATGCTTTTCCTTTTATGTTTTTTTTTATGTTTTTCTTAAGTCTTATGTTTGAATGACAAATTTTCTTTTCATTTCTAGTCTTTTTCATAATCAACCATCAGAAAGGCTTGAAAGTCCTCTATTTTATTAAATAATCCATTTTCCCCCTGAGAGATTATACTCAGTTTTGCTGGGTAGGTTATTCTTTGTTGCAATTCCAACTCTTTGCTGTCTGGAGGGTCATATTCCAAACCCTGCACTATTCTATTATGGTACCTGCAAAATCTTGTGTGATCCTAATTGTGGCTCCCTGGTGTTTGAATGGTTTCTTTCTGGCTACCTGAAGTATTTTCTCCTTGACTCAAGAGTTCAAATATTTGGCTATAATATTCATCGAGAACTTTCATATTAGGATCTCTTTAAGGAGTTGATTAAAGAATTCTTTGGAATTCTGTTTTGCCCTATAGTTCTAAGATATTAGGGCATGTTTCCTTTAAAATTTCTTGAAATATTATCTCTAGGTTCTTTTCTGATCATGGATTTCAGGTAGTTCAATAATTCTTAAATCATCTGTCCTCAATCTATTTTCCAGGTAAGTTGCTTTTTTAATGAGATGTTTCAAATTTCCTTTCATTTTTTCATTCTTTTGACTTTGTTTTATTGTTTCTTGACATCTCATGGAGTCATTAGCTTCCACTTGCCAAATTCTAATTTTTAAGATACTATTTTTTTCAGTGAACTTTTGTTCCTCTTTTTTCCCACTTGGAAAACTTTTCTTTTTAAGGAGCTATTTTCTTCAATATTTTATTGTGCCTCATTTACTATTTGGGCAGTACTGTTCTTTAAGACATTATTTTCTTCAGTGAGGTATTATAGTTATTTTACCATTTACCCAACTCTGTTTTTTAAGGAGTTATTTTCTTTAGTATCTTTTGTGGCTCTTTGGAAATTGGACACAAGCCCAACAAGAATATCTACAAGTGCTAAAGAAAGAGAGGGAAAAAAAGAGCAAAACTTTTTTAAAAATCAAATAAAAGCAAAAGAGAAAAAATATGAAAAGAAGAGAGAGCAATGCAAGAAAATTATGAAAAGAAAACAGCTTGGTAAAAGAGGTACTAAAGAATGAAAATGAAAAAATAAAGGAATCCAAATAATAGCTCTGAGTGAAACAAGGCTGGCAAATGAAGACTAGCTTACTGAAGATGGAGCTTGATGCAAGTTTTTCTGAAGTGATCATAGTGGAAGGGAGTACCCTGAAGCTGGCATAGGTTTTGCCATCCAAACTAATCTAATCAACAAGCTTGAATGCCTACCAAAAGGAATGAATGACAGACTCATGACTATGTGATTGCAAATTGCAGGAAAATATCATGTCATCATCATCAGTGCCTATGCTCCCACCATGACAAACCTTGATGAGGTCAAGAAAAAAATTTATAAGACCTAGAGTCCCTCATCATCAATATGCCAAATGAGGATAAGCTTATAATTCTGAGTGAATTTAATGTTAGAGGAGGCTCATTCTAACAGACTTGGCAGGAAATCCTAGGAGGAATGGAGTTGGAAATAGCAGCAGTCACTTACTACTAAAGACTTGTGTATCTCATGAACTTCTCATCACCAACACTGTCTTTTATTAACCTAAACACAGTAAAATGAATCATGTTTGTACCCTTGCAGCAAACATTGGCATTAAATAGACTACGGTGATTATGAAAACAAGAAACAGACTGGATGGGAGGATGATAGAGTCAATGTGTGGCACAGAGTGTTGGACTGATTATAGACATCCTCTCCAAGATAAACTTTCACAGTCAACAAAAGTAGCATCCCCAAGACAAAATGATTACCAGAAGAATTAATATCAACAGATTAGAACTCTTCTCTGAGAAGGAACAGTTTGTTGTTAACTTGGAGGAAAAGTTGAGCCAACATACAAGTGGCAACAGTAGAGCAGAAAAGGAGAGGGCAGCTTTCAGAGATTTGGTGTACAGCACTGCATTTGCTCATCTGGGTCAGAACACTCACAAACGTCAAGACTGGTTTGATGAAAATGATAGGGAAATTCAGAAGCTGCTAAATGAAAAACAAGAACTCCATAGGGTTCACCAGCAGGATAGTTCATCCATCTCTAAGAAAATAGCATTTAATTCCATCAAAAGCAAAGTACAAGGAAAGCTTAGAGAGATGCAGGGTTCTTGGCTCAGTACAAAGGCAGATGAAATTTCATTTTATGCTGATAGTAACAATCCAAAGTGCTTTCTAGGCCAAAGACCTATAGTGTACCTCAATTACTCAGTGCTGATAGAACTACATTGATTAGTGATAAGCACATGACTCTAAAGAGATGGGCTGAATACTTCTGTAGTGTTCTCAACAGACCATCATCAATCAATCTTGAGGCCATTGACCATTTACCTCAGATTGAAATCAATCCCTCCCTAGCTGAAGTTCCAACTGAAGAAGAGATTTTGAATACCATTAGTCTCCTTTAGTGTGGCAAAGCAGCTGGTGCTGATTCTATTCCAGCTGAGATTTACAAGGTAGGGAGTCCATTGCACATATAAAAGCTAACTAAAATTTTCCAGGTTATATGGCAAGAGGAGGTTCAAGGAAGCCTACATTGTCCATTTCTATAAATGTAAAGGAAATAGATTGTCCTGTGACAATCACGTGGGGCTCTCTCTCTTAGTTACTGCTGACAAGATTCTTGCCACAGTCCTGCTTAACAGGGTGATCCTTCACCTGGAAGACAGTCATCTACTTGAGAGCCAGCGTGGCTTCAGAATAGGCTGAGGAACAGTCAATATGGTATTTGCTGCCCAACAACTTCAAGAGAAATGCCAGAGGCAGAACAGAGGTCTGTACACAATGTTTGTAGATCTGACAAGCCTTTGATACAGTCAGTCATGAGGAATTATGGAAAATTATGTCAAAATTATGTCAAGGTTGTCCAGAGAACTTTATCAGTATTGTACATCAATTTCATGACAACGTTTGCCCAACTTCTAGATAATGGACAATGCTCTCATACTTTCCCAGTCACCAGTGAAGTGAAACAGGGCTGTGTGCTTGCTCCTATGCTTTTTAGGATGGTTTTTTCATCTACATTGTCAAATGCCTTCAATGAGGATCAAGGTTAGCTACCACACAGATGGTAAATTCTTCAACTTGAAAAGGCTATGAGCCAAGACTAAAGTGGAAGGAGTGTTGGTGAATGATTTTCTGTTTGCAGGTGATTATGCACTCAATGCCACCTCTGAAGATGAGATGCAACAAAGTATGGATCTGTTCTCTACTCTTTGTGCTAATTTTGGCCTAAGACCACCAAAAAAGCACAGGTGTTCCATCAGATGTCACCACACCATCCCTTTGTGGAACCATTGATTACAGCAAATGGAGAAGTTTTGAGTACCATGGATAAATTTATTTATCTTGTCAGTATACTTTCCAGGGACCTATACATTGATAATGGGGTTGACACTTGCATTGCCAGAGTTAGCTCAGTGTTTGGGAGGTTCCAAAGCGAAGTGTGGGGAAAAAAAGGGTATAAGACTGACTACCAGCCTGAAGGTCTACAGAGCCATTGTGTCAACCTCATTTGTTGTATGCCTGTGAAACCTGAACAGTATATCAGTGCCATGCCAGGAAATTGAATTGCTTCCATTTGAATTGTCTTAGGAAGATTCTGAAGATCACCTGGCAGGATAAGATGCCAGACACTGAGGTACTTTCCTGAACTAAACTGCCAAGCATTCCACCTCTGCTGCAGAGAGTGCACAGCTGATTGGCTAGACACATTGTTTGAATGCAAAATGAATGCTTACCAAAAAGACTTTTATAGAGAACTCACACAGGGCAAGCATTCACATGGTGGTCAGAAAAAGTGATACAAGGACACTGTTAAGGTCTGTCTTAAGAATGTTGAAATTGATTGTGTGACATGGGAAACACTGGCACAGTACCACTCAGCATGGTATGCCCTCATTAGAAAAGGTACTGTTTTCTATGAGCAAAACAGAACTGAAGAGGCTCAAAAGAAATGCAAGATAAACAAATTTAGAGAATCCACCCCAAATGTTCACATGGACTATTTGTGCCCAACCTGCAATAGAACATTCAGAGCTCATATTGGTCCGATCAGCAACATTCAAATGCATTGTAACTAGACTCTAATACAGTGATGTCATTTTGGTCCTTTTCAACAACAAAGGACAACAACCAACCAACCAACCAGCTAAGGTTTAGGAAAATAACTATGATATTAGATAGTATCTAGTAAAGTTTTTTGTATGTATTAAGTACCTTTCCTTAAAACTTGCTCAAGGTAATGTAGGGAACAAGCAGCTGACCTGAGATGCAGGCCCAGATCCTCTCAGTCCACTGTTCTTTTTAAAATATCATATATCAAGATGCATAAGGTGAAATCATTTAAAATATTATCCAGATATTAAAAATTAAAAAGGGAATGCCTTGAATGTGATCTATGTCCCAAGTAATATATTCACAGAAATTCTTTCCCTACTTCCTAAGTTTCAGAATATTGATTTTTCTCTGTTTGCCTTAATTAACATGACATAGAGGAATATGTCCCATATGTATGTATACACACATGTATGTATGTATGTACATAGTTGTGTAAATGGTTTTTGGAAGGTTGTCAGTAAGCTTGACAAATGAGAATTTGAACACTGCGCCTTCTTCAGTTTGTGGTAAGTCACATAAAGAGAGAAAAACTTGCATTGCTCAATGGCATGCAACTTGTTCAAAGTTCTTGGTTCTTCTCTCTAGCCCATATGACAGTAAGTTTGAATAGTACCAGATGGCAGACATATAGATAATGCCCCATTATTTGTAGTGCCAATAAAAGTAAAAAGAAGAGAGCGACTGCTCGGCCAGGCTGAGGGGAGGCAATACCAGTTGGTGACTCAGTAGGGACTCCAACATCTGCAGCTCAGGGGCCCCAGAAATTCTACTCACCTGCTCATTTGTAGAATTATTAACAGAACTTTGGCTTCTGGCCATCTCCATTGTTATTTAAAGAAAGCTGAAGGTTTCATGGGCCTTTCTAAACAGTTAGCTTCCTTGTCTATCCAAGACAGAATTAGGTGCCATATATGAATTATGAATGTGGATGTAGATGTATATATTAAATGCTTTTTTTTTTCTCTTTCCAGCTAGCCAGCCAGGATTGCTACACAGAAGATCTTTATTTGCTTAACTCTATTGTCTAGCCATGTCCTTAGTGTGAGATAAATAAATTTTTAAGCAACACAGAGAACTCTCTAATCTTATCAGAGAATGGGAAGGTCTAGTGAATCAAAACTTTTAATTAATATAGTTGTTACTATGTAAGGGAGATCAAAACTGTGGTTTCATTAGATGTAGCGCCTACAGTGGCCATGAATATCTTGGTGCAATTCTAAATCTTGAAATACAACAGAATCTCTACATGGAAAGCAAAACCAAAACATTTATTCAGACACCAGAAAGCCAAATCCATCATAATAATAAAATTCTATACACAATAACAATGCAGAGGACAACACCATCCCCAAGCCTTTCCACTGCTAGGCTTCCCACGAAGCAGCTCCATTAAACAAATCACAAACAGGCTTCCCTTAAACAAAATGTCCTTCTCACACTCACAGTCAGCTGAGGGCTTGCCTGCATCCTTCAATTCTGACTGCCCTCATGACTAATTTCCTCTCAGCTCTGCTCTAGCTCCACCTCTTCCTCTTCCATCCATTAAGCAAATTCCTCCCACTATGTATGACTCAGATTCATGTGACTCAGGCTTCCATGTGACCCAGGCAGGTCACATGAGCCTTTTAATGAATGAAAAAGATTAGTGATCAAGTGATGAAAAGACTGGCCACACAATTCATGAAATAAGAACTGACATTAATTAATACAGTGTATTAAACTTTATGGAACCCTTTACATAAATTATTTCATTTGATCATTATAATAGGCCTGCAAGAAAAACAATATAAATAGTACTGTCTCCATTTTATAAATGAGAAAACTTTTCCAAGGCTTGTGTCTGCAGGGAGAAAGAATTCAAACTCACTTCTCTCCTTTCTTTTTCTGTTTTCTTCCCTCCTCAAGTCTCTTTTGCCTACCAAGGCATGGAAGGGTTGCAATCTGGATCAGTTATGTATGTTCTCACGGTTGCAATCACAAATCATTGAAGTATGGAAGTATCCATGCTGAGTTTATAAAACTTGCTTTCACTGAACATGTTATGCTGTATTCATATCTTAAAAGGTTTCTTGAGTTCCTGAAATGAATAAAAAACATTTTTTTGTTAGCCAGTTCCATGATAAGCCTCTCTACATCTTCATGTTGGTCTTTGATTAAAAGACATGTTGTCCAACCATACTCAAAATCCATACTCAAAAACTTAAGTCTAGGAGCAGCAAACTCACATCTAACTCAGAACTTTCACAGCCTGACCAGCTATCCCCCACAGATACCCTGCAAAATGGTTTCAGTGGTGAAAGATCAACTGATTCTGAATGTCCAAAAGGAAGACCAGGTTCCCCAGAATAAGATCATTGTTGTTGGGGTTGGTGCAGTTGGCATGGCATGTGCCATTAGTATCTTAACAAAGAATTTGGCTGATGAACTTGCCCTAGTTGATGTAATAGAGGACAAATTAAAGGGAGAAATGGTGGATCTTCAACATGGCAGCCTTTCCCTCAAAACACCAAAGATTGTTTCTGGCAAAGACTACAGTATGATTGCAGACTCAGAACAGGTCATTGTTATAGCTAGGGTACCTCAACAGGAAGGAGAAAGTCATCTTAATTTGGTCCAGCTTAATGTGAATATCTTTAAATTCTTCATTCCCAATATTGTTGAATATAGTCCTAATTACAAGTTGCTTATTGTTTCCAATCCAGTGAATATTTTGACATATGTGACCTGGAAGCTAAATGGCTTTCCTAAAAACTGTGTTATTGGAAGTGCTTGTAATCTGGATTCTACCTATTTCCATTACGTAAAGAGGGAGAGATTTGGTGTT
This sequence comes from Notamacropus eugenii, assembly GCF_028372415.1. NCBI lineage: Eukaryota > Metazoa > Chordata > Mammalia > Diprotodontia > Macropodidae > Notamacropus > Notamacropus eugenii. The sequence continues at coordinate 374,657,725 of NC_092872.1, forward strand.
CATTCTTCACGTTTTGATGGATGGGTCCTTGGGGAATATGGAGACTCCATTGTTCCTATGTGGAGTCATATGAATCTTGCTGGTGAGTCTCTAAAGAATCTTCATCCTTCTCTGGGAACCGATTTAGAGAATTGGAAAGATGCTCATAAATAGGTGGTAGAAATGTTTATGAGGTGATCAAGCTGAAGGGCTACACTTCCTGGGTCATTGGCTTGTCTGTGGCAGATCTGGCAGAAAGCATTATGAAGAATCTAAGAAGAGGGCATCCAATTTCCACCATGATTAAGGACATTTAGGGTATTCATGAGGATATCTTCCTGAGTGTCCTATGTGTCTTGGGGCAGAACAACATTTCAGATGTGTTGAAGGAAAACCTGAATCTGGACGAGGAGAGCCTTTTAAAGAAGAACACAGATACTCTTTGAGGAATCCAGAAGGAGCTGCAATATTCAAACCTTTTAATGTGCTGCCATCAAGAAAACATGACAGGGGTCAAGGGGTTGTGTTTGGCGAACTTTTCAAACAGGTCAAATCCATCCTCTGATTAATGATTAAATACCAGAAATGTAAAACCCCTTGAACACATTCTAGTTTTTCCTAAAGTTAGAAATGGGGAATAGTACAGTGTGAATACTATTTGTTAAACCCTATTGGAGTTCGCATATAATGCTGGATATGTCTTGTATAGTCTCAGTGGTTGGTTTCAAGCAGAGCCGGTGCCCCACAGGTATATGAACTACCTGCCTTGTATGTAGGTGCTACAGGTTCACATAGATCCAGAAGACAATACTCCTGGATACAAAACACCATACAGTAGTAATTCTTTATTGATGCATTTATTACCTTTGTTCTCCCCTCCATTAGGGCACTACAGTTTGGCCCCATGTATCACCTTTAAAGAGGACCTGATTTTGCCTGCATATACATGTAGATAGATACATAGATAGATATACATATATATTTGCAAATTTCCATATTATATAAAAAGATATGTATACGTACAATGATACAACCAATTCCTCAAGTGTCATGCTAATTCTAAATACTTAATAAACAACAAATAACTGATTAAAAAAAACCCCTTTCTACCTTGGGAGAATATCTCAGAATTAATACTCTACTAGTACAGCCTTTTAGAACCCAGGGTCACCTCCCTACCACAAGGCATCAGCAGGGGCCTATTCAGAATGATAATTTTAATAAATGTGCTTGATATTAAAACCAGAAAGAGCATATTTTAATATTTCTATGATGATTCTTAAGGCACTTCAGAAACTTTCAGGATCTCAGGATTGCCATTTTACACATTGATTATAACTGCACTATAATTTTAGCAGAAATGCCAGGTAATAAGAGAATTTCCATTGAAAAGGCACTATAATTTAGCTGAAATTCCAGTTAATAGACATTTCCAACTAAGAGAATACTGAATATACCAGCTTTTGTGGTAATGGGTTTATAAAACTGAAAAAATTGATGCAGTTTTCAAATATATCTAACACATGTTCAACACAAGTGATTTCAATCTTTGCCATATTGTCTGTCTCCAAAGAAAATGTGTCTTTATATGGTTATAATGGGAAAACATTAGATATAGAATCAAGAGACCTCAGTTTAATTCTTAGATTTGTCACTTCCTAACCTTGTGATTGTGGCAAATGACTATGAGAAAGTGAAGCTAGTGTCTCTGCACAGCCCTGCCTCACTTAAATCCAATTCACTTGCATATCATGGCATCACCTTCCTTAAGTCATGGTCCTCTTCAAGACTGAAGGACAAACAACAATTGTGGGCAAGCTGTTGAATTTCATCAAGACTGTTTCCAATTCTATGAAGTAACTTGTACTATTAACCTCATGGCATGGATGCAAGCAAAGAATTTTGCAACTTGTAAAGTAGTATAACATAAGTTATGATTGTTGTGCATAAAAAGCCACCATTGTAGATCAACCTAAGCTAAGGTTACCTCAGTCTCTGGCAATCATAAAGATATTACCTCGACATCCTACTCTCCCTTGCCTAGGGAGGGTAGAAACAAACTTTCGGAGAAAAAATTATGAAACAAAAACACAAGCAACAAATCCCAGCCAAGTACCTATTCTCTTCTAAGGAAGTGAAAGGAAGACCATAGCCATGAAATGAGGGAGCTATGAGGGAGCTTCCTAGTGAGCTATACAAAGCATGTGCAATATTCCCTCGCTGATTTCAGTTCTACATGTGGAAGTTTGATGAGCCTGTTTCTTTTTTTTTAAATAAGATTAATTTTTAATAACTGATGCCAATCATAAAACCAAACCCACTAAAATAAGCATGCATACAGGGAGTACAGATTTAGAGATAGAAATGACCTCGTTAGTTGTCTAGTACAGCAGTCAAAAAGAGCTAAGTTAATTCCAGCCTCAGGAGGATATTAACCTCTGCCACAGTTTTTTCAGCTATAAAATGGGAATAATATCACCAGAGTTGTTGTGAAGATTCAATTAAATATTTATCAAATATCTTGCAAAGTGCTTAATAAATGCTTGTTTGCTACCCCCTCTTTTCCTTCCCCACCCCCAGCCTAAAAATCTAGCTAGGAGTCATTCACATTTTGGGGTAAGCAAGGAGATCTCTGCTTATAAGCAATGAGCCTACTTCTAACCGTGAGTAACCAGAGCTGGGGCTTTGAAGGATCTTTGAATTGTGAGGCAGGAACTAGATACATAAAAAAGACTCACACAGGCAACCCCTCACTCTCCCTTGTTCTCTTCTCTGGTGTTTTCTAGTGAGGAAGAAATTCACCTCTACATAGAAAAGACACCTCCATGTTGTAGAAGGGGCAGTAGCTATGCCTGTTGTATCTCTACCTTGGTCACCATGTGTTGCTCAGTGCATGGTGCCTGTTTCCTTTGTGTTTCTTCTTCTTTTTTGGGGGGAGAGGAGAAGGTAAGGCAATTGGGGTTAAGTGACTTGTCCAAGGTCACACAGCTAGTAATTTAGTAGTTTGAGGCCAGATTTGAACTCAGGTTCTCATGACTCCAGGGCCAGTGCTCTATTCACTGTGCCACCTAGCAGCCACCAGTGTTTCTTCTTCCCTGGTCCTAAGTAAGTATCCAGAGCTGCATACTCAGGATGTGACCTCTGGACTTTGCCCTCATTATTGAGTTGCCTTGTCACCTTGCAACTTCCTTCATAACCTGGGGCCATCTAATCCTGGAACATCCTTCCATCATGCCAACCTCCTTTTCCCATTGGTGAAATGCTTTGTGATGGTTATTGGGGGGAGGAGGGCATTTGAGGATGGCCCCTGGCTGGCTATGTTTTATTTCCCCTCCCAGAGGCGCTTCTAATTCTCTGGACTTCACCACCAGGACTCAGCTGCTTTCTCACCCTAGAACTTCTTTCAGTACCTGGAACCTCTGAACCCTGGAGTATCCTTGTGCCATGTCCACCCACTTCTTCCAGTGGTAAGTTCCTTTAGAAAACTATGAAAGGAGAGGCTTTGTTTGGAGTTTGGAACAAAGCTAGCTATGCTCCTCTTTGCCTTCTGCCTCTTAACTTTACCATCAAGCAACTCTCCCTCACCTTTTCAGTTCCCTTTTATGTTTTCTCTTCCCTCATTAGAAGGTAAGATCCTTGAGGCTGGAGGCTATCTTTCTTCACTTTTATTTAAATTCCCAATGTTTAGCACAGTGCCTGACTTAGTAAGCCTTATGAGTTTCTAAAAATTGAAAGTATCATCACCACGTGAAAGTGATAGCAACAGTATCTGAATCCAGTGAGAAACTAGCCCTGGGGATTGGCCTTTTTGGTCCAAGCCAACAATGAATTAACCCATCAGTAAGATATGCATCCTGCAAAGAGCTAGGTCAGCTGGGCATGGGCACATCTCTGCCACCAGTTACTCTATTTCCAGAAGTAAACTTAGTGGGGACTCTTCAAAAAGAGAGAAGAACTCCCAGGACCAGGAGTTATAAAGCATCCCTTAGCCCTAAAATGTTCCCTACATATGTGCTTCACAACCTCTGTGCCCATTTTCCACAGAAATAGAGTGTATGCAAGGGAAGACTATATCCCTGGTTTGGAGAAGTTTTGTAACTTCTGTTCCTATCAGAAAATCATTTGATATGAACTAGTTAATTGGTACTAGAAAGCACAGTGGATTGTGGAGAGGGGGCTCATGAGCAGTAGTACCAGAAGTCAAAACTCCTCCAGATTACTCTAAAGGGAGCAGAAGGGACTAATCCTATGAGAACTCAAAATGTCAATGCACTCTGAGCTGGGGGAGTGACTCAAGGGGATGAAACATATGTGCCCTATGAATGTAGAATGTGAATTCCATGAAGACAAGAACTATTTTGTCTATCACTGACCCAGTCAACACCTTAACAGGATAAATTGCAGAGAATTAGTAGAGGGACTTTCCTCCTCTGAGAGTTTCTAACAGCAGTGAAATCACAGGTCTAGTCTGCATCTTCTTTCACTAAAATGGTAATAGACAGAAGGAAGTACTGTACTGCAGGAATGCCATAAGAAAAGAAAAGCATAAGGAATTTTTAAAAAACAAAATGAAATTAAACAAAAGACACTAATAAGGAAGCACAAGATTGCACTGTGGGAAAATCATGGAGCTCAAAAACATGATACTTTGGTTAGAATCCTGATGCTAGCATTTTAAAACTGGTTATGTAACTTGGGTCAGTCACCCACACTCTCATCTGCAAAAGGAAAAGGTTTGGAAGACATGAATTCTAATCCCTTCCCACTCTGAGATGTCTTAAGACATGGAGCTATGGCTAAACAGTGAATGGTAAGCAGGGACAAATTACTTTTCTAGAACCACTAAATGTTCAACAGTGTCAGCTATTGCTTGCCTAGAATGTAGGCAAGTTTCTTCCCAAAGTAAATTTAGATAGAACTCTGCAAATGCAGTGAAATAGGCTTATCCCTTTCTCTTTCAATTCAATTTGACAAATATGTATTAAGCTCCTATTGAGTTCTAGGCACTTTATTGGGGACCAGCTATGCAATTATGAAAAATAATACAGTCCATGTCCTCAAAGAGCTTAAAATCTAATAGGAGGGACAAGACAAGTATACAAATAGGTATAATCATAAGATCACAGATTTAGAGGTAGAATTTTAGCAGTCACTAAATCCTACCACTTCACTTTATAGATGAGGAAACTGAGGCTCAGAAATTAAGTAATTTGCCAGGGCCATACTGCTAACCTGAGAGAGAAAATGAACTCAGGTCCTCCTGATTCCAAGACCAGCACTCTGGTCAACTACACACCATGTTTCATTTCATACAAACTAGGATATGATGAGGCCAAATAACCGGAGAGAGTGAGTCAGCAAGCAAGCATTTATAAAGTACTTACCATGAACCAGGCAATGTACTAAATGCTAAAGATACAAAGGAAAGACAACACATAAAAGGTAGTGAAGGGAGTGCTATGACAGGTGAAAAAGAAGAGAATTTTAAAAAGAGAGTTCAGTAATGAATGAGGGAGGGGAAGTATGGCTAGGGACATTCATAAAATAGTATATCTGGGAAAGGAATCACCAGTGAGGAAAAAGGCCCCAATCTAAAGGTTTCTCAGGATGGCAACGTGGCAGACAAGGAAATAGAGGAGGGTTTCAAAGAAACTCTTTTCCAGTCACATGTACATCTTTCAAACAACAAACAAATCAATCAAGACTTGTTGAGCATGTCCTAAATAAAATATTACCTAGTATATAGTATATATAAATGCCTTTTATGGGCCTTTATCTACTTGGTGGTTTTTATATAAATGATTTGGAAATTGCTTCACCTAGAACTGCCCATAGTTATACTCTCTCTGTGGCTCAGTCAGGGAGTATGTAGCAAAAATGTTCATCTCACATATCCTCCTCCCAAATGAAACACAAGAACGTATTTTTCTTGGTGCGTAAACCTCAAGGATACTCCAGAATTACTTACCTAATAAGACTTTGAAAGATGACCTGAACTTGAAGGAATAACCCCTTCATCACAGCCTGCCTCCACTTCTTTCAGGAAGAGCTATGATTATTGGCTATTAACTGAGCCTTTTATATGAAGAAAAGCAGAAACTGAAGACAGAAGAATCATTATATAAGCCATGATTTGGCTTCTCAATTAAGCCAATATTAAAAAGCAATATAATTCCCCAGTCAGGCACACATCTATAATGGGAGCGAAATGACTAGAGTTCCTTCCAAAAGACCATGACAAAGAGTTCATTATGCCAGCACAACTTGTGATGCCCCCAGGAAGCCATTGCACAGCCAAAAAGAAAGATGGAGGGGAATGGAAGAGGAAAGGGACTTTAAAATTGGCTTTGCCAGGTGCTAAGTAGAATTTATTCTTTGTCCTCAGGGAATAAATATTAGTATTCTAAAATCTAATCTGCCAGAACAGCTAAGTCAGCCCTATCCTGATGGCTAAAGCTTCAAGTGACTGCCCACAAGGACAGAGCTTTGGAATTACTTTTAACACCTGCTCTCTCAGTCAGCAAAGGCTGGAAGAACAAAGCAGGAGCTCAGCCTCCAGGGCCACTTGAAACAAGTGTCTGGAGGACGTAGTGGGGTAGAAAGGTCACCCTTGGGAGGGGAGGAGGGAAGAGCAGTCGCCTGTGAATTCCTACATCTGCCTTCCATTCAGAAGGCAAGCTCACTCAAATCCTGTTCATTTTCAAGGGACATCTTGACATTTTCTAAGGGCACAAGATTTCTACTTAATGAGAGATGCAGGGAGTGCTAAGGCCGCACAATCCACTGCTTATAAAGAAGTCATATAACAAGCTGCCTCCAGGACCCATAAAGACGAACCATCTGATTGAGGCATCCTATTGCTGCAGTCAGAAGACATAGTTGTGACATATAAATTCCCCCCACCTCAGTGGAAGGCAAGATCCTTGAGAGAAGGGGATTGTATCTTTCTTTGCTTTTATTTTTCATTTATTTTTGGTAGCTCCCTATGTACCTTGAACACTTCTTTAACTGGATATTATGGTTTCATTGGCATAGGAAGCTCCCAGTGACCAATTTCTTTTACCAACCCAGATCAACATCTTCTCAGCAACAAACTGTCTTAGAGAGTTGTCTGGGGCACTGAGTGGTTAAGTGACTTGTCTGGAGTCTCCCAGGATTTAAACCCAGCTCCTCCTGCCTCAAAGACAGCTCTCTATGCAATACTTTTCATTGCCTTAAGCAACACAAATAATAAGCTCAATAATAAGCTCGATTGAATTGAAAAATATTTGCTACTCCTGACTCCCATCTGCCAGAATTTCTATCATTAGATCCATTCCTTTAAAATATGACATCTGAGGGTTCTTCTGAGGCACAAATGCCCACATGGATGCTGAAGCTGTAGATCTTTTCAGCTTCGGTGCTCTGAACTATAGTAGGTCTAAAGCTGATTGGGTGTACACGCTAAGTCCAGCATCGAAATAATGGGAGGAATGAGAAGGGCAAGAACAAAGGTGCTTAAGGAGGAAAACGTAGCTCTGATCAGAAACAGAGAAGGTCACAGCCCTTGTGGCGATCATTATTGAGACGGGACCCTTTAGTAGCCCCTGCACTTAAAGGCTGGGCATGATAGAGGAGACCCAGTCTTTGACAAATTGAAATAAATAAAACAAATTACTAATGTTCTCTGTATCAATAAATGTAATCAGGGGCTCATACTCATTTGCCTAAGATGCTCCTCATTGGTGGAGGTTGATTACTAGATGCTCAGTGCCTTCTCAAGGGACAGAGTTGGCAAGAGCTTCAGTGACAAGTCCCTGAAGAGAAAGAAAGTCACTGAAAAGAAGTCAATATGTAAAGGAGTCAATACCTCAATTATGCCTTTCTCCCCAGCTCAACGTTCAAATTCCGGGGCTTTTGAGGAATTCCTCTTGAATGAGATCTGGAACTCTCTCTGTTGATTGAGCTAAGATATCTTGCTGCCAGTGGCAGAGCTCATTTAGTTCATATTGCATGGTATGGTATTATCTATATAATTTCTCTGATTTCTGTTCATTGTTGGCTTAGATAAATGGGTTTATTGGCTACTTTCTATGCCTGGTCTTTGTGTAATCGGCATTTCGTAGGAAGGGATCTTTATAGATTGTGCTCAGTGGCACAATGAATAGAGCACTAGACCTGGTGTCAGGAAGACCTGAGTTCAAGTCTGTTGTTACCTGAGCAAGTAACAACCTCTGTTTCCTTCAGTTTCCTCATCTGTAAAATGGGGCTAATAATAGCACCTACCTCCCAAGTTTGTTTTGAGGATCAAAGGAAATAATTGGAAAGCCTTTGGCACAATGCTTAGAACATAGTAATGGCTATATAAATGTTAGCTATTTATTACTACTACTACTACTACTACTACTTACTACTACTACTACTACTACCACTATTACTATTAAGACACATAGAAAATCCAAAACTTTATATAAAGAAGTTAAAGACAGGAATTTCCCGAACTGCCAATTGCTTACCCAGATCCTATGAGGTTCTAGAGGGTAGAGCTAAACAAACATCAGGGAGAGGAGGTCTTTTTCTCCTACTGTTTGCCCCCTATCCAGATCCCACTTGGATTTCTCTGTACTAATGGTCAAGGCCCAACCCCCTGTTTGTAGGACAGACCTGACAATCTTTAATGAACAGAGAATCATTACTATAGTTCTACCAGTAAAATGGAGAACCACTCTTGAGGTCTTACCATCTTCAGCACAGCTCTTTCCTCCAAACCTACAAACACTGCCATCTGACTTGCCACTATACCCTAAGACTGCAAGCGCCTTGAGATCTCTCCTATATCTGAACCCAAAAGACAACTGGACCTTAAAGTTTTCCCTATAAGCTAAATCTTCCTGTTGTCTCCCTCTATTAGAATGTGTGTGCTCCTTATTTGTCGCAATTTTCTTTTTTGTATCTCTAGTCAACTATTTGTGACTCCATTTGGAGTTTTCTTGACAAAGATACTAAAAGGGTTCACCATTTCCTTCTCCAGCTCATTTTACAGATGAGGAAACTGAGGCAAACAGGGTTAAGTGACTTGCCCAGAATCACAAAGCAAGTAAGTATCTGAGGCCAGATTTGAACTCAGAAGATGACTCTTCTTGACTCCAGTGCTGGCACTCTATCCACTGCACCATCTAGCTGCCCTCCTTGATACTTATGAAACATTTAATAAATGTCTTTTCTTCAGTCATTCATTTATTCATATTAAATGAAATTTTCATCACTACCATCATCATCACCTAATATGACTTTCATCTCTAATATTCCATGATTCAATGGACTGCTATTTTCTTCTTAGTTCTGTCAATATGTTTAGAAAATTCAAATAAAGAGATGCCTGGATCCAAAGTGAAATGTCAGAATGGGTGAGTAGCCCTAACAGCATACATCCACAAAGGAAAGGGGTGTCCATTTCTTGCAGGACGACCAAGTTTCCATAGAAAGTGTTCAGAGTGTAAATCATTATTGATTAGAATGTCAACTGTGTCATAGAATACATTTGATGCCATAAGTCAATAAATCAACTATTGTTGTCAATATGTGTCCATGTGAAATGTCTTAGACAAGCCTTATTGTTCTATAAATACCCCAGCAAAGATCTAGGAGGACACTAGGTAGAAAAGACCAGATAAGAAAATCAAAGAGAAAGACCAATAAATTCCTTCATCCATTTTAGAGCTATAGAAGTTGACAGTCAAAAAGCCTGTGAGTGCTTAGTTAGGGAATGAATGGGCCAGGAAATGCTGAAGCCAATACAAACTCTGCTAAAGAGCACTTGAATTCAACAGAATCTCAGCCCTGGCCTGTCTGAACATCAGGGGAGGACAGAGCCAGCTCCCAATAGGTCACTGAACATGAATCCAGGGCCCAGGACATTCTAAAAAGTCTAAAGATATACCTGTCAAGAGTCAGAGCAGGAGACAGGAGCAGCATAGCGCCTGGGTAACCTATATACCAGAAGCCCTCTCTGAATCCTGAAACCAGTACTCTTCTCAGACCTACAACAGAAAACAAGTCACCTCATTTTCCGGGCAGCCTATGCACCAGAAGGTCTTTCAAAAGACCTAAAATCAGTAAGATCTCCTACATACAATTGGACTTTTTTATAGTTATCACTGAAAATGGAGCCAACTTTCCATTTGGAGCTCATAAAGAAAAAGAGTCAGTGATGAAGTCTGTACTAACCCCTTGCATTGGCCCACCTAGAGACAGAGGCAGAAGCCAGAGTTTGTGCCCAGTTGTGTCCAGCACTTTATTAGCTCATTTAGGGTTTTCTTGGCAGGGATACTGGAGTGGTTTACAATTTCCTTCTCGGGTCCATTTTATGAATGAGGAAACTGAGGCAAACAGGGTTAAATGACTTGATTGGATTACACAGTTAGTAAGTGTTTGAGGCTGGATATGAGCTCAGGTCTTCCTGACTCCAGGTCCAACATTCTATTCCCCCATTGCCACCTAAAAAAAAAAAAGTGTAACTAGGAAAAAAAAGTAAAAATGTAATTATCAAGACCTAGCTTGTTCCTGAAGATAACATTGTTAAAAGGCATGTTCCTCCCTTATTTGCTGAGATAGAGCAATATTGGTATGGAATTGTATATACAGATGTACTATCCGTGCTTTTAAAAGGCCTTTTTACAAAATTATCTTATTTGAGACAAACAACAAACCACTGTGACCCCTGTGCCATAAGCTTTCAGAGTTCAAAGGGCCCAGATTTGCTTTAGGGAATTTGTCATGTCTCTGGTTCAGCATCACTTTTCCCCTTACCCGGAGCATGTGGGGCAATGGCTACCTGACACTACCAAGTATGCTGGTGACAACTCCCCTTGTAAACATTGAGCTCACAAAATTAAAGAACTGAGGTGATGCATCCACTTCTACATGATTTTTTTTCTTTTTCTTTTTAATCCTTTGTTACAAAGAATGGCTCTCTGTGTAGATGAAAGAGAAGAATATTTTTGGAGATGAAGATTATATGAAGGCTAATAATTATTATTATAACTACCATTTACATATTACTTCAAGGTTTGCAATACCCTTTACTAAGATCTCATTTTGTCTTTGCAACAGCTCTAGGAGGTATTATTACCCCATTTTATAGATGAGGAAACTGAGGCAGGGAGAGGTTAAGTGATTTTTCCAGGGTTATCGAACTTGAAAGTGTCCAACGCCAGATTTCAGTTCAGGTCTTTATGACTCCAAGTCCAGCACAGGTAATCCACATAGGGAAAAAACGTGAATAAAGAATCGTTGTTGCTTAGATAAAAACATTTAGTTGGAAAGGCAGCTCATTGGTTCAGCCCTTCTGTACACTTATTGTTTTTCAAAGAGTCCCAGAATTTGAGAACTGGAAAGGAGTTCAGTGTCTGTCTAGTTTAACTTGTAGATATCCTAGAATATTATTAAGATAAATGTGTTTACTTATTCTCAGGTAGGGAGTAGTTTTCTAATAAGCTTTCTTATGCCTAAAAATTCAAACACAAATGAAAATTCAAAGTTTGAATAAAGAATTAAGGGAATGAACTACTAATCCTATCCTCACTCCTGATTGCTCCAGTACTAACTCAGTAATCTTTTATAATTCTTATAACTTATCCATGCTTCAGTTTCTTATCTATAAAATGGGAATACCATCAATCTGATGGGGTAGCCACTCTTCTGGGACAGACCCTTTGCCACTTCCCAACGCAAGTTGGACTGCTAATAGCCAAGAATTATTTGAAAAATCCCACCCAGAAGAGTTCTGGGATTTTATTTCCTTTTCTTTTATTTCCTTTCTCTGTTGGCCCATGAACAAGGGAAGAATACCCAGCTAAGAAGGGGAAATTCCTTCCTGAAGGGAAATAGAAATCTGTAAATTATCATATCTTAGCCTTTCATTAGGACAGTTAGGTGAGGCAGTGGATAGAGCACTGGGCTTGGAATCAGGAAGACATCTTCCTGAGTTCAAATCCAGCCTCAAATATTTACTAGCTGTGTAACCCTAAGCAAGCCACTTAACCTTATGTGCCTCAGTTTCCTCATTCATAAAATGAGAAGAAAATGGCAAACCTCTACAGCATCTTTGGCAAGAAAACCCCTGTCAGACAGGAATCAACAACAAAACCCTTTCATTGGTAATTGAGTCTCTTCTAAAGACTTACTCCCTGAACAAATTTGGTGATGCCAAGGTCAGCAACAGAAGTGACAGATGGGAATAGTCTGAAAGAGATCAAGTCCTTAATTTCACTCCAGCTGTTGAACAGAGACAACTGTGCCTCCTGACAGATTTTAAACACCCTAGAGACTTTATTCTCTGTAGTAGGTGAGGATAAAATTCAGCGCATACTAAATCTTGTACATATAGCTACTCATCAGCTCTTACTTGCACCCTAATTGGTCTCCCTACCTTGTCTTTCCTTTCCAATCTCTCCTCTATACAGCTGCCAAAATGATATTTCTGAAGCATCATTCTTTCATTCAAGTGGCATCAGTAGTTCCTCATGCCTTTAGTGTAAAACAAAAACTCCTATTTGGCATTTAAAGTCCTTCACAATCTGCTTCCAACTTATCTTTCCAGGCTGCTTACACACGACTCTTCCTCACACACCCTATGCTGCAATCAAATTGGCCTATTTGGATATGACACTCCATTTTTTAACTCCATGCTTTTGCACAGACTGTTCCCCATTCCTGGAAAGCTTTTCCTCCTCACTTCCACCTCTTCATATCTCTAGTTTGATTCAAGGCGTGGTTAAGATGTCAGGTCTCCTTCAGGAAGCCTTTCCTGATTCCCCTACTTGTTAATGCCTCCTTCCCCGCAAAAAAATCATTGTGAATTTACATTATGCTTTCTGTAAGCTTTAGTAGCTTAAAACTACACCAAGACCTTTGGGACATACATGTCTTATATGAACTTAACTATAACCATACTGTATCTCATTAGTAAAATAGAAATGGTATGTAGACAGGGACTACACAGCTTGTTTGTTTTTGTCCCCAGTCCCCGGCACATGGTAGACCATTGATAAAATTCTCATTGGTTGTTTGAATGATTGATTGAGCAAGACCTGACCCTGAGAGCTGCAAAACTGCTTATCCTCTCAGAAAGAAGACCAGAGAACAATGCCTTTAAAGAGCTGTATAGTACTATAGAAAGATCCACGATGGCAAACAAAGCCTAACACTTCTGGTTTAAAACTGTATAGAAAGATTCCAGGAGGAGAGTCTTGCTGAAACTGCCTGTCCATAACTAAAAGAGTTAAGGAAGCAATATAGTCCTTCGGGGGATGGGGTGCTTATAGCATTAGGACTGAAATGGACATCAGTGCTCATTTAGTCCAACCCAGAGGTGGGGAACCTGTGGCCTCCAGGCCATATGCGGCCCTCTAGGTCCTCAAGTGTGGCCCTTTGGGATTCAATCAAAGAGCCACACTTGAGGACCTAGAGGGTCACATGTGCCCTTAAGGCCACAGGTTTCCCACCCTGGTCCTGGTTCATTTTACAGATGAACAAAACTACCCATTAGAGTTTCTTTTTTGAGAACTCTCAGCTTTTTTCTATATTTCATCAAAACTTTCCTTCTTAAATTTTGTGAACACGTTTGCAAGTGGAGTTCTCACCAGCATACTTGTAGTGTCAGGTAGCCATTTCTCCTCATTTTTGGGGTTGGGGGGAAAGGGAATGCCAAGCCAAAGACATGAAAAAATTCCCTAAAGTAAACCTGGGTCCTGTGGGATCTGCAAGCATCTGGAACAAGGGCCATGGTGGTTTACTGTTAGTCTCAAATGAGATAATCTTGCAAATGTCCTTTTAAAAGTATGAAGCATTATAGGATGGCGAAGGTATTATTATGACTTTCCATCTACCAAATGCAGGTTATGATGCCCTTTTCCCATTTACTTGGAGACTTTAAGAGGATTAAGACATCGAGACAGGGTAGAAGCCACTCCTCAAAGTGACGGGCAGAGCCAAGACAGGGCTTTCAGGTCATAAAGGTACCACTTAGCAATGTTCTGGAACAGTCATTTACCAAATGGAGTCCCAGTATCTCTAAAGTGCTTTAAATCCTTGGAAGAAAGGCTCTACGTGGTATTATTCCAAAGGCATCAGACCAAAGCTCATTTCCAGTTTGGGTCAAATCTTTAAAGGGCTCTTATCAGACTCACATTACTTTACAGGTAATTTGGCCCTCAAGTTGCTTGTTATGAAAGCCATTTTCCTCTTAAATATACAAAACAAGCAGGATGTAATAACTGTGCTTCTCATTTCATAATTACAGGTGTAAAATTACATATATGAATAGGTGGGCTGCCCTTTGAAAATTAGGCCTTAGGGATTTACTGAAATTAATTAATTGGATTTTTTAAGCCTATCTAGAGCAATAACAGTGAAAATAACCAACGTGGAAAAAAAAAGAGATTATGACTTTTTAAAGCCCAGGCTGCAACTCTTTTGAGGACAGTTATAGCACAGTACATAGTAGACCCTTAATAAAAGTTTATTGAAAGAATATAAAGTAAATTAATTCACCCAGTCCCAGAACTTCTAGCAGCTACAAAACCTAGACTATCTGTCCTTGGGCCATCAGTTACAGAGACAGAAATGTTCACCATTATATAATCACTGGAAGGTCAAGACTCAGCAGCCCTCTCTCCTCAAGTGGAAATCATGAGCACTTAGAAATTGTCACCACTTAGGAAAATCACAAGTAGGCACCCCCACCCACACTGCCTGTGCATCGAGCCAGCCTTCGCCCTAGAAATCCCAACCACAGAAGAACTAGTCAGCTACCAGCAGTAAGCTCATGACTCATTTACAAGCCCTGTCTATTTCAGGCAATCCTCCATCTTTCCACATATAACATATACCAGCCTAAAGTTTTCCCTATTATATATTCTCTCTTTCACATGCCCCTCACCTTAAGCCTTCTGATTGCCCCCAAGAGAAGTAAATTTCCAGGCAGCAAAGCAGGAGTAACACATCCCTAACATCTGCATAAGAATTTCTAATCATCTCTGGCAAATCAGTGGGAACACTCATTATTTGACCAAAGACTACACAGCACTGAGTCAGGCAGCTTTCTATCAACACAAAGTAAAATCATGCTGTTTGCTATTCTGATTTCCTAGGGGAAAAAAAAGGTTCACAAATGCACTCAATCTTTGTCAAATCAGCAGGCCCTGCTCATATCTCCCTGGAACAGATGCCGTTGGCTTTCGGTCTCATTAAATGGCTAGTGTTTTTCCCCTTCCTGTCATTCTGATAAGCAAATAAATGTCTCCTATTCTATGACTGCTACACTTCTCATGGATAATTCTATGGAAAGTCTCCTGGCATTTAGTAATGTTGCCAGTTAAGGACCTCAGAGGCCATGTGTTTGCAGTTATAGGGATATTTAGCCTAGAGAAGTGAGGACTTTGAGGGAGGGAACCCACCAGCTGTCTTAAAGTGTCAGAATTGCTGTCATTTGAGAGAAAAGGGATTCTTATTCTGTGTAGCTCCAGAGGACAGAACTGGGGCCATTTTAGTGAATGTTACAAAGAAGATTTCGATCTAAAATAAAGAATAACTTTCTAATAACAAGAGCTATCCAGTGATGGAATGGGCTACCTCATGAGATAATTTCTGAACATTAGAAATATTCCAGCAGAGTCTGAATGAACCCATCAGGGAAGTTGCCTAGTTGTTGTTTGGTCATTTTTCAATCATATCTGACTCTTTGTGACCCCATTTAGGGGCAAAGATACTAGAGTGGTTTGCCATCTCCTTCTCCAGGGCATTTAGGGAAACTGAGGCAAACAGGGTTAAGTGACTTGCCCAGGGTCACACAGCTAGTAAGTGTCTGAGGCCAGATTTGAATGTAGGTCTTTTGTACTTCAGGCCCAACACTCCATCCACTGTACCACCTAGTTGTTGCCTAGACTCTTCCTGAATTCCAGAGGAGGTTGAATTGCAAAATTTTTAAGTATCATCTCACCTATGAGAGTAATGAGAGTAATCCTGAGTAATCATATTGGAAATTTAACTGACCTCTCTTCTTTCTCCCATGTCCCTTTGTCCTTCCACTGGAAGAGGGCAGATGTCTCAGATCAAAGAAAATGCCCAAGTCTGATTTCAATTATCTTTAACGACTTGGCCACAGAGTACTAGCTAGCATTTATTGAGGTACTACTAGTAAAGTGTTTTGCAAATCATTAGGCACTATATAAATATTAGCTTTATTAAGTAATCACACATTGCTAAGAACCAGGATCGGAGAGGCTTTGGATGACCTCTCCAGAATCATAGAGACTTTGAAAGATCTCCCTTTACGTAGAGAATCTGCAGAACCAATGAAACATTGTAGAAACTTCCCAATAATTTGGCTAAATTCTTCATGAGAACTCAGGAGACCTAATTTTGGGTGTGGGGATGCTGTGGGAGTTCCAGTGGCCTTAAGGAAAGGACTTCTATTCAAATTTGAAAGTACTATGCATGGAATGGCCAAATATGACTGGACAAGCAGATCAGATGACTAGAGTGGAGTAGAACCTAACAGAAGTGAAGAGGAGCTCGATCCAGGCTGAACCAGTAACTGTAGCAATTTGGGTTGTTGATAATCAATAGACAGTAGGTCCTGCCTTTTCCCTCCTTTCCCAGAGACAGTACCATAAAAAAGAAAATTCTACCTAGATATTAAATCTCTTTCTTCAAAAAAAATGACTCCAACATAAGCTACATCGAAGCCTTCTAAACTTTATTTAAATGTTTATCAGCATTTTGTTACTTAATATTACAAATAAATTAAGTAGTCATTAATCATAATTTGTCAAGGTCTGTGAGTTAAAAAATCAAGATTAAGAAAAAGGACACTCTCCCATGAGAGAGGAGATTTCTCCAGTTTTAGACAGGGTAGGGCACTGGTTGGTTAGAGTTTTTGTTATATTGGCAATTTCAGAGATTATTCCAGAGCATATACCCTAGACTGCCTTTAAACAACTGAGAAACAGAGATAGAGACAGAGAGAGTTAAAAAGACAGAGACAGAGAGAGACAATTGCAAGAGAGAGAATTGTAAGATGAGGAATCAGCAGCAGAGAGGTCGGAACTGATTTGGTTGTCCGAGTGTCCCTGATATGCCTGATGTTACATACCCACATACCATACAACTTCTACAATCATGATTTTTATTTTCATTTTTATAGGTTGTTGAGAAGGGTTGAGATATTTTACAAAACAGAAACATCATCATCATCCTGACTACAGAAAAACTGTTTTGATTTTGTTCAACAGAATTCAGATAAAAATGATCCTGGGTAAGTCACCATCTTGTTAGTATTTTTTTATATCTAATGTTATATGGACTATTACATGGATGGATAAAATAGCTTCTTCTTATATTTGAATGAATGCATTACAGTATAAGCTTAGGTTCACTGAAAGCATCCTTAGTGTAGCTTTAGAAGAAAAGAGAATGATGAAGATGATATGTACCTCATCCTGTTCTCACATGGCTATTTTCTGTTCCGCAAGTCCTGAAATGTTTTCATACTTTCTCTCAAATATTGTGGGAGAATGTGCTACTTCATGATGCTTACAGCATTTCCATCATTCTGTTTTGGTGTGATTGGTCAAGTAGTTGGTTTATGCAATTAAACTCAAAAAAGTTATTAAAAACTCTAAATGAGATATGATCATCTCCTTTTCAAAGTCGTTTAAGAAATCAAGGAGGTTTTTATAACTGACTTCATTATGAGATATACTTTCTTTTTTACATATATTTTTGTTTTCTTAAATGTTTCCCAATTACATATAAAAATATTTCACATTCTTATTTTAAATTTTGAGTTTCAAATTTTCTCCCTCTCTCCTGCCTCTCTTTCCTTTTTTAGAAAGCAAGCAATTTGACAATTAAATATACAGGCGAAGCATGCAAAACATATTTCCATATAAGTTATGATTCAAAAAAAACCAAAAAATTTAATGGTTGAGGTTATTTTTAACTTTCAATTTTATTAATCTCTCTTTGATTTTCAGGATTTCCATTTTGGTGTTTAATTTTTGTTAATTTGTTCTTTTTCTAGTTTTTTTAGTCATATGCTTAATACATTGATCTACTCTTTCTCTCTTTTATTGATGTATACTTTTAGAGATATAAATTTTCCCCTAAGTACTGCTTTGGCTGCATTCCACAAATTCTGGAATGTTGTCTCGTTGTTATTCTCTGATAAAATTATTGATTGTTTCTACAATTTCTTCTTTGACCTACTCATTAGGTTATATTTTTCCTATTAATTTTTAATCTATGCCTCCATGGCCCTTTACTGAATATAACTTCTATTGCATTATGATCTGAAAAGGATACATTAGATGGATAGATGGATGGATGGATGGATGGATGGATGGATGGATGGATGGATGGATGGATGGATGGACAGAGAGAGAGAGAGAGAGAGAGACTAGTTAAGAATTATTATTTGTGTATGGAAACAGGACTCAGAGAGATTTCACATGCTTTTCCTTTTTGCATCATGTAGCTTATAAATATTACACAATCAGTCAACAAGCATTTATTAAGTACTTACTATGTGCCAGGCACTGTGCTAAGTGCTAGGGATACAAAGAAAAGCAAAAGATAGTCCCTGATCTCCTGGAGCTCATAGTTCAATGAGGAGGACAATATACAACTAACTATATAGTTAAAACAGAACAACAGTCTTTAAATAAGACTGATACAGCATATATTAGAGACTATCATCTCAGGGGGAAGTCACTAAGATTAAGGAGGCAAGGGAAAGGTTTCTTGCAGAAGGCAAGATTTTAGCATTGTGCTGGCAGATGAGCAAGAAGGTCATATCCAGGATAAATTAAAGATAATCAACAGAAAGAAAGGGTTAGCATTGAGAGCGATCTGGAAAACTTCCTTGAGAAGTTGACATTATAGCTAGAACTTGAAGGAAACCATGGTAGCTCAATAAAGATAATATCGAAAAAAGATAATATATAATTTAACATACACCATGAAGGTTTTAATATGAAAGAAATGAAAGGGTAGCTCAGTAAGATTGGAATTTGGGTACCTATTCACCTAAAACCCTAAAAATCTGCAAACAAAAATGAATTTAGTTCCATCTTGTTTCATCATGTTTGACAAAAGCCATACTTACAAACAAATTTTTCCCAAGAGTAGAGTTAGGTTTTCCCAGTAGGCAACTGACAAATTATCCAGAAGCCTAGAAAGTGATTGATACTTTGACTACCTTTCAACAACAGATATTTGGTTATCAGCAAGGGGCAGAACTTGCCCAGAGATGCCAGCCTAGTGGCCCAGCATCTTCATACTTTACCAGCCTGCTTAGTGTAAGTCATCCCAGTCTGTCTCAGTTCTATTCCTGATCCTTAAATTCAACAAGAAATGGCTTACCTTATTTCCTTTTCATTTCAAATTCTGAAAGCAATTTTTTTTGTATTTGAAAAAGTTTCCATGACTTTCTTAATCAACCTTTTCCCATTGCATCAAATGAAATCACTCTGGTATTATAAAAATGGCAGTGACAGTAAAAGTACTGTAGGACTGTAGATCTTGTGACTTGATGGAAAAATTAGAGCATGATCCAACCACAGTGGCAACTTTGCAATCAAAAGGTAAGTAAACCATTGTCAACAAATCCCATTTTTCATTGAACTAGAATTCTACTTTTCTTACCATTAACTGAAATCCACAAATATTGAGGCCATTTGAAAATAGTAACTCCTGTTTCTATAGGAACTTGAGAATTACAAACTACTTTTCTCATAATAACCTTATGAGGTATGAAATGCAAGTATTTTGATTCCCATTATGCAGAAGAGAAAATTATCATTCCAGGAAGTGACTTTGACATGATGACAGTTTGTATTAGAACTAGTAATGTAATTATAATAACATTTGTGCAGTATTCTCAGGTTGCACAGTACTTTGGAAATATTAGCTCATTTGATCTTCACAACAACCCTTGGAGATTAGTGCTTTAATTGTTCCATTTTACAGATGAAATCAACTGAGGCAGACAAAGGTTAAGTGACTTGCCAAGGGTGGCACAAGTAGGAAACGTTTAATGCAGTATTTGAACTCAATTCTTCCTTACTGTAGGTCCGGGAATCTATCCTCTGTGCCACGTGTAGATGCTGCTCTCTCTTGACTTCAGATCTAGTAGTCTTTTCGCATAAAGACTACAAAAATAATTATCTGCATGGTCCCAACTCCAAGACACAGGCAAGCCATCTTACAAATGAAACTTTACAGTCTCTAATAGTATAAAATTGCTGCTACATTATCCCTATGTGTCTTAATTAAAGATATATCAAGTATGTTATCAAAGATGATACTGCAGTTATAACAGTTACACTTGGGAGTTGACTTTGGAGTTGGGGTGAGACCATCAAATTGCAGATCCTGTTCTCAGACCTTATAGAAATTTTTCATAATCCTACCCTGGCTTCTGGAAATGTCATAGAATTTCCTCAAATGAGGTTGTATTTCTCCTGTAAAATCAGAATTCCTTGCTGAGCAAATGAAATTCTGTTGAGAGGGCAGAGAGAAAGCAGCTGGCTCCTTCCATGGAAGGCTGCCAGACCAGTTGACACTTTCCATCCTAGTTGAGTTATCACATAGGTGCAGTGTCTGTCTAGGAACAGAATATATTCCCATATGCCACCCTAACATAAATGTGTCCTTTTGGATATATTCTAGAGTAGGAGTTGTCAATGACCAAGAGGTTCCAGTGGGTAGTAGCGGTCCCATGTTTAACATTTAAATGACAGGGT
Organism: Notamacropus eugenii; assembly: GCF_028372415.1. Lineage (NCBI taxonomy): Eukaryota > Metazoa > Chordata > Mammalia > Diprotodontia > Macropodidae > Notamacropus > Notamacropus eugenii. The sequence goes on from NC_092872.1 coordinate 374,678,490, forward strand.
AGGTTTAGCAAGATGGAAAGAAAAGAAGGGGACCTGTAGAAAAAACAAAGAGGAAAATCATGCCCAGTGAGGACAGAAAAGATAGAAACAACAATCACAGCAGAAGAGGCTACAGGATAAGAGAAAATCCGTGAATGGAAGGCAGTCATCTACCTCTGCAAGAACACAGTGAAAAGAATGGAGAGTTGAGGCAACCCCTGGGCACCAAGAGAAATGAACAGCCAGGTTGCCAGAGCACAGTACAGTACCAGCTGGCTAGCTGCCAGGGGCAGCTCTTCCTCAGCATTGCCCATTAGGATCAGAGCTATTGAAGTCAGAATGGGTTCCAGGTGGAAACTAGTGGTGATTATGCTAGCCAACTCAGCTCTGGGGAAGCAAGAGTGATTATGTGATGCCACAGCAGTGGATTTATGGCTCAAGAGCTTGAGACTAGGTCATGGACCTTAGGAAGCATTTGTACCCATACAGGTTGTGAGTTGCATCCTTTTCCAGTATTGTGTGAGAGTGATTGTAATTCCTTTGGAGTTACTCTGGAAGGGTTTGAAGTCTGTGTGTGTGTGTGTGTGTGTGTGTGTGTGTGTGTGTGTGTGTGTGTGTTTGTGCATGTGTGTGTTGGTGTCAAGGAGGAACAGAGACCAGCTCTATGTCATCTATGAATTGTGGGTATAACCTGGCCCCTCTCAAGTCACAGAAGGAAACAACTTAGGCTGTAAACCTCAGATTCTGCTAACTGGCAAGGGCTCAAAAGTGTCAGGTTGAAGTCTGGACAATAACTGTTGTAGTTCAGTGTTTTTTTCAGTCCTATCTGACTCTTCATGACCCCATTTCGGATTTTCTTACCACAGATGCTGGAAAGGTTTACCACTTTCTTCTCCAGCTCATTTGACAGATAAGGAAACTGAGACAAACAGTGTTAAGTAACTAGTCCAGGGTCACACAACTAGTGTGTCTGAGGCCAGATTTAAACTCAGGAAGATGATTCTTCCTAACTCTGGCCCAGCACTCTATGCACAATGGCACCACCTTCCTGCCCTCCCCCGTAATTACCATACTCATTCAATTCAAGAAGCATTTATGCCATTACTTTGTACAAAATCCAATCCTAAGTACCAAAGAAACAAAGACAAAAAATAAATAAATAAATCAGTCCTTGTCCTTAAAGGATTCGAGTCTGCTGGGGATTAAATTCTACCATAAGAGGATTCTGAGCTCAGAAGGCAGCCTGTGACACTTTTCCGAAAAAGCATCCTAGATGTTTGTTTATGGACTTCCTTATATAGCCAAAAGTCCAGCCAAATTGGCTTTCTTACTAGTTCTCATACATAACACTCCATCTCCCATCTCTTTCCACTTGTATCTGGAATTCACTCATTTCCTACCTCAAATTCCATTAATCCCTGAATTCCTATAAAGCTCTGTTCAAATACCATCTCCTATGAGACCTTCCCCATCTCCATTCCTAGTTGCTATTCTCTCCCCACAAAATTATTTGTATTGCTTTTTTTTAACATAACCCATGTCATTTATATGTACATTACATTTATGTATATATTGTATGTACATAGTATTGCACATTACATTGTGTACACAGGTATATATACATATATGAAATGTTGTATGTTGTCTCCCATGACAGAACAAAAGCTTTTTAAGGGCAGGGATTGTTTCATTTTTATTCCCAACAGATAGGTCAATCCTGTCATGAGAGACATTCAGTAACTGTTTGTAGACTGGACAGACTGATTCTAAGTCATCCATCAGTCACCTGCATGAGGAAGGGTGTCTCAGTCTTAGGATCCCAGAAGTGGAGGCAACAAACAACAGGAGAATGGAGGGAAGGCTAGACGTGCCTTCCTCACCTACTTAGGTACCTGTAGATACCCTTTTCTACAGCCCTAAACACCATATATCATAGATTAGGACACCATATAAGGTAAGTTTCATAGCTAGGTGAAGTAGACAACCCCCAAATATAGCCGTTTTGCTTGTGATCACACCCTTAGAGTTTCTGTTCTTGGGGTCTTTAATAGTACAAACACAAGTATTTCTAAGAAAGGTCACACAAACTCTTCTCAGCTCACATACAAATTTTACTTATAATAATATTGTTGTCTGTTGACCTATTACTAATCAAGGAGTTAAGTTAGCTGTCCATCACCCAGCATTCCATTTCTCTCTATTAAATTAATGTATTTTTTTTAGGCAGCTAGGTGGTGACAGGTGGGATCTGGACCCCAAAAATGCAACCCAACTCCTGAACTTTCCCACCTAGATACTCAGTAATCCTTTCAACTGTCCTTTCATTATGGCCCTGACACAGTTCAACCCTACATTCTACCCAGCCCAGCCCTTCTTTGTCTGTTACCTACAGACCATCCCAGGCTACTTCCTATTCCTTAATCCCATCCAGACCCCTCTCTCTTACCTCTGGCCCACCCCAGGCTACTTGTCACTCCTAGATCACATCCAGGTTTTCCCATAGTCTTTCTGTATGAAAGTGTCCATCTTTTCCCCATTAGGTTGCTCAAATTCTTAAAATCTGACCCACTTGTACTGGCATCACAAATAGTACAGGCTCATTGGAAATTTTGCCCAGCCCAAATGGTGTTTTAATAAACTACTGGAACTGAAAGAAGGCTTGAGTGGTCGGATTCTTTCAAGGCAGACCCATGCCCTTTCCACTTGCATTTCAAGGTTAAAGACCCCTAGACCACAACAGTGGCACAGTGGATGAAGCACTGTACCTGGAGTCAGGAAGATACCTGAGTTTGATACCATCCTCAGACACTTCCTAGCTGTATGACCTGGAGCAAGTTATCACTTAACCTCTGTCTGTCTCAGCTTCTTCATCCATAAAATGGGCACAATAATAGCACCTACCTCCCAGAATTGTGAGGTCAAAATGAGATATTTCTAAAGTGCTTTACAAAACAAAAAGTTTTATATAAATTCTAGCTGTTGCCCTTGGGTAAGTCTCTTAGCCTGTTTGTTTCAGTTTCCTCAAATTAAAAATGGGAATGATAATAACATCTGCCTCTAAGAGCTGTTGCAAGAATCAAAGGAGATAATAGTTTAAAACTCTAAGGGCAATATTTACCACATAGCAGGCACTGTATAAATGCCAGCTGTTGTTGTTACCTAGAAATTTGTCTCAATTGTTATGAGTTAACACCCTGCCTCACTCAGTGGCCACACCCTCTCCCTTGTAGACCCAGAGTGTAGATAAGGTCATAGACAAACAATCTATGATTTAGGTTAGAAAATAGCATGGTACATACACATCATAGAGCATAGTATCCCACTCATTCCAAGGTCCAACCCTTTAGCACACACACACACACAAAAAAAAAAACCAAAACCCTTCTCAGATTATCTCTAGCTCTTCAGACTCCCAGCAGCAGCATGGGAATGGGAAAAATCCAGCCCAAAAGTTAAATGCCTTATTCTGGACTTTCCTTCTCATACAATTGTACAGGAAAGGATCATGGCCATCCTAGAAGTTGGTAAATACCAAGTTGGGATCTAGACTTCTCCAGTGGGCTCCTTGTTAATTCCCCAGGTACTAGCAGGTTTGGACTGCCATCTTCATGGCACCCCACCTGGCAGTATACCACCCATGTTCAGCACGGAAAGAACAAGACAATGATAAAACTTTTCCAACTCATGCTGTCTGCCTGAACCTAGGACAGAGAAGGAGAAAGTCCTCAAAATCTTACATGCACCTGAGCAAGAGGAAACCACACTTCCTACTGGCTTCTGTAATTTTCCCAAACACCAAATCTTCCTATAAATGTCTTCTCCACACATCATCAGAATCATCTTCTTCTTATCCTGTATCTTTTTCAGTCCCTACTAGGTATTTTGTATATTGGGAGACAAAGAAAAGTGGAAATATGAAGCCTTGCCAGGGCATCAATATTCCAATAGGAGCTAGGATGGCTCTTATATACAGGCTAACACTTTAAGAAGGATTAGTTAATAATCAGCTGAGAGCAAGAATTATGCCTAGGTAGGGGAAAGGAGAGGAGGGGAGGATGAAGAGACATCAGGAGGGACACAGGGGAGCACTGACAGGTAGTGTAACTCAAAGATAAACAATGTCAGTTTTGCAAATGTTTCTGCAGATGACTTATTGTGAGAACAGATGAAAAATATGAGGGTGAAACTTTGTTGAAGCTGTAGACAAAGGAAGGCTCTCACAGAGCCCTATGATGGGGCAGCTGGGACAGAGGGACTCAGAATTTTTTTAGACCCTGCTGGAAATGCATTTCTATTGATGTCACCCAGCTGAATGTCAAACAGGCTTTGAACTTAGTGCCAGCTAAATGAGCTTAGACCTGACCAGCATGACTAGAACAGAGAGCCACTTCCTTCAGTCTCCCTCAGAAAAGAGGTGAAATCACTTCTTGACACCCAAAGTCATCCTACCACCACACACACACACACACACACACACACACACACACACACACACACACACACATGCACACACACGCACACACCAGCACAAACTTGGACTCACCCTGCAAAAGTAGTGCTGTGCACCAAGTATCAGGTGAAACTGTACCGTACCAGCCCCAAAGTACTGGTTGCTCCTGGGGTTTCCAAATCCCAGAACCACTTTCATAACCATCTGGGTGCTTGTCCCAGATCCTGACCCAGTTCCAACCCTGGTAATTATATTGTCTTTCTAATTGCCCCTGTGTTTTCTGGTGGGTGAAGCCATCTCCACAGCCTGTCGTCAACTGCTGAGTAATGTTGCTATGCAGCTATTAAGCAGCTGTTTCTTGCCACCAACTGAAGACGCTTCAGACCTATAAAGAATAAAGAGATTCTTCTAGAACAGCAGTTCTCATAATGGGATCCAAAGGTTCTTTGAGACCCTTTCTTGGGGATGGGGGAGCTCTATAAGGTCAAAGCTATTTTCATAATAACACTAAGACATGGTAATTTAACATTAGCATTAACAATAATTAAACACAAAAACTTCATCATAAATAATTTTTTGAGACTAAAATGTTTGAGGACCATTGTTCCAGAATATCTATGCTCTTACAATTTTCTTTGGAGTCATTTATGTAAAAAAATCTCTGCATATCAAAGATTTGCACTATTAATAATTCATCAGGACTCCATGAATCAAAATGTAACTCTTAAAAAGGACTCTCCCATTGACTCCTGGAACCAGTTTCACATTTTCTTTTAGGAAAAAAAGGAGAACGTATACAAACCTCTTTTCTTTTACATCCATATCAAGTCAAGAAGCATTTGTTAAGTGCTTACTGTGTGCCATGTGCTATGTTAACCTCTAGGAGTACAAATACAAGGAGAAAGATGGTCAAGAAACTAACGTTCTAATGGGGGAAGACACACTAAAAGAAACTAAAAAGGGAAGTGGAAAGAACATATGAAGGTACCTCAACTGAGGCAAGAAAGAGAAAGTCTGAAGCATCAGGACTACATCTTGAAGAGGAATGAAGACATGGCCAGCCTGGGCTTCCATCTTGAAATGGAGGTCCAAGGAGGAACCAACCAACCAGCAAGAGAGACTATAGGAGAGGAGGATATTTCCAACATGTGAAATTTATAGGTCAATGAAGCTTCTGGGGTGAAAAGATTTTTATGACATGGTAGAGAAAGTCCAGAGAATTAAGACTGTCACTAGGAGAGGAATGAAGGCATGTTGTACTTGGGATACAATGTACTTGGATGCTCTGAGCTTCCCTCATTTATCATACATTGAATCCCTAGCAACGGAATAAGAAGCTTCCTAGAGCGAATGTCCTTTTACCCAAAGGATGTGAGCAGAGGCTCGATATCCATTAGTCATTGAGTCTGTTCAAGAGCTTCCTTCACCAAGTAGAGATTTATACAGATTCACAAAGATGTAAGGGACCTTTGAGATCAAGGAAAAGAAAGAAGATGTGGACCATGGAAGGATACATACAGTTCATGTAAATTAGGCATGGACTATATCCCCTTTAGAATAGATCATGTCTAATTCCATAATTAGACAAATCTGTTGTATAAAAATAGTAGTGAAACAGACACAAGTATAGATTTGATTTGGATAAAAAAAGCAAGTATGAGGAAAAAGGCCTAATAAGAGTGTACAATGAAAGTCCATGGCTTTTTGTCACTGTCTTGTCTCCCTGTAGATCTCACATGAGCTTGACTGGTATTAGCTCCTAGATGATTGATTTAGAGGTCATCTACTCAAACCCCTTTATTTTACAGATGAGGAAAATGAGGCCCAGAAAAGCTAAGTGAATTATTCAGGGTAGTAAAGTCAGAGGCAGGAATTGAACACACATATTGATTCCAGAGCCACTACACTCTGAGGATACTGAAGAAGAGTTACACCTCAGAACACACTCATTGATTTAACTCTTTTAAAAAGACATTTTAAAGGAAGAAGACAAAAGAAAGGAAGGAAAGGGCCAAAGACTAAAATAAATGGACTGACGCCCCCCACCTTAATCAAACATGCCAGAAAACAAACTAGGTAGGAAGGAATATTCTTTCTTCTTATTTCTAACCTGGACTTTTTCAAAAGCCACCATTACAACATATGGGCAAGCTCTAAATCAACTTGAAAGAATCATAGGTTTTTTAGCCATGAGATAAAGGCAGATGATTCCAAACAGGAAACATCTTGGGATTAACTGAAAGAATTATAAACACTTCTGGGCCTGTGCATAAAGAAAGTAGTCAATTCAACAAGGAAGATGCAATTTGGAGAGGTTCCAGAGTGCCTTAAAGAGGAAGACCCTTGGACAAGAAGGCAATAAGGAGGGAGAAAGGGTAAGCGATCTCAGAAGTGTTACACTCCCTGCCCAACATTAGCTGGACCAGTGGGAGATAATGCATCGATTTGGGAACAGAGAGATGCAAGAGAGAGGACAAACACTGAGACAGGCAGACCCAGAAAGCTGTCCACTTGAGGAAGGAAGCAGCTTCAAGGTATGTGACCCGTCCTGCTGAAGAAACTGAAGGAATTGTCATATGTAGACTCTCCAAGGGCACAGAGCTCTGTCTAAGGGGAACTTCATGAGGACCCTTAGGAACCAGAAGCCAAGAGTTACCCTTTTGTTACATGTATTCTCTGCATGTATTTTCTACTACATTTAGGTTTGAGCCCATTATCCCCAGGGATCTTAAACAGAAGTTATACGTTTGATTTGTTGCGGGGGAGGAAAGGGGGCAAAGGAGAAGTGGTGCACAGGTTGTTTTTATAACAACTGTGATTGCTACATCATCTGAGTAAATACCTTTGTTAAAAAGGTAACTGAGGCTATGGGCTGATAATTTGGCAGGGGGCGGGGAGGGACTGGGCACAAGAAACCATGTTTTTCAGGGTTACCCTAGAACCCTAAAGGGGAGGAGTCACCATCCTCTAAGGACCCTGAAATTCTCCAGGCAGGAATGAAAGTTAGTGAAGCATCACTGGAAGGTGTATTACATGTAGGAAGAGAAACTAGTTGTAAAAACTCTTCAGAATACTATTTAAAGACTATCTTTTAGAATTTTAGTGTTGGAAGAAATATTAGAAATTATCTAGTCTAACACCCCCTGCCATTTCACAGAATGGCTTAGAGAAAGAAAGTGATTTGTCCAAGGTCACCTCATTAGTAACAGAATTAGGAATAAGACCCCAGGTCTCCTGGTTGCCTGTTCCACCACACTACACTGCCCCTTTTGTAACAGGTTAATATATCTTACTGAATCAGGCATTTTAGGGAACAGTTCTGGCCTCAGGAGCTTTGCCAGTCTCTCCTAACTAACCCCATCTCTGAATTCATACTCAGATAGGAGGATAGCCCAAAATCTATTATATTCCTAGAGGAAGGCAGGCAGCTAGCTAAGCCAGAGCACAGGTCATCCATTCCCCTAACTTTGCTGCAGAAGAAAAGGTTTTGCTTTTTGCAAGATGCACTTAAGTTTGCCTCTTGCTTATTAGCTAGCAGAGCCATCTGCATCCATCTCAATTATGCAGTCCTGGCTTCACCCTACCCCCAATTTAAATTTATGCAAGTCCAAGATCTAATGGAAACTAAACCTACTAAAACTAGCTTGTTATGAAAACAAAAATAGCATGCCATATATGAAATCATTTTTTAAAATATTTTGCATATACTTATATCTGTACATCTTGTCTCCTCCACTAAAGCTGTAAACTCCTTGAAGGGACTATTTCACATGTGTCTTTTTATCTCTAGGACTTAGCACAGCGTTTGGCACATAATAACGACTTACTAAATGCTTTTCTTAATTAATTAATTAACTGAAATTACTCAGGCTTTGTCCTTGGGAAAAAAACTGAGAGGCTAATAACAATAATACAATACCTAGCATTTCCATAGGCCTTTTAAGGTTTGCAAAGAACTTCACAAATGCTATCTCATTTTATTCTCACAATAACCCTGAGAGATAGATGCTATAAGCTGGGTGACACAGAACATAGAGTAACAGAACTAGAGTCAGGAAGACCTAAGTTCAAATCTAGCCTCAGACATTTACTAGCTTAGCTCTGTGACCCTGAGTAAGTCATTTATTTCTCTTTGCCTCAGGTTCCTCATCTGTAAAGCGAACCAGAGAAGGAAATGGCAAACTACTAGTATCTTCACCAATAAAACCCCAAATGGTGTCACAAAGAGTCAGACACAATTGAAAGTGACTGAACAACAACAATTCCCATTTTACTGATAAGGAAACTTGAGACAGACAGAGGTTAAGTCACTTGTCCAAGGTCATACAGCTAAGAAATATCTGAGACTGAATTTGAGCACAGGTCTTCCTACGTTCCAAGTCCTATGTTATATCCACTATACCATCTAGCTGCTTTAAGATACTGACAACACTCCCTGGGGCATCCTTCCTTCCCTGCCCCAAGGCTAGTATTGACACTGGCATATTTGTATTAGAGACTCCTTCCCCCCAAGCTCAATTCCTGCCCTCTTCTTATACCATGAAAGCCAAAAAATAAAATACTCCACAGCTAAGAAATGTGCAGACTAAAACCACCAATCTCCTAAGTAACCACACTTAGGTAAAGCCACACTTTGCTGAGTCACAAATTCTCAGCAACATTCTAATATAACTGGAATTTTGGAACTAGCTAATTTAGCCTGAAAAAAAGGAGAAGAGAAGATGATGGAGAGAAGTCAGGAAGTTGCCTGTGCTCTCTCTGGTTTCCCTTGGAAACAATGTTAAATTGAGACTCTGAAAGAATTCTGGAGCGATGACATTCACAAAAAGACAGAGTGAAACAACTTAGAAGAACTTCAGGAAAGGTCTGTCTCACTTAGGTAAGAGAAGAGCACAGACCAGCTCAGATGGTGTCTGGGCAAGCCTGCAGGAGGCACTTAGCCACAACATGGATCAGGAACCAAGGTCCTAAGGTTCTGGCCCAGCAGGCCAATGGAACAACAGGCCATCTGTGAGGGCTTCAGCCTCAGTGTAGCTGGCTAACTGGTAGCCTCAGAACCCAGGGCACAACAGGTATGTGCTCATTCTTCATTGATGAAGAAGACCATGCCATCAGAGAAATGATGACATTACTTGCACTTGACTTTGTTTTGAGTGAGGGAGGGCTGTGCAGATCACCAGCCTCACTTTTCCTCCAGAGCTATCTGAATCCATTGACCAGATATTCATCAGGATGACTGGAGATGACCCAGGATGAGGCAATTGGGGTTAAGTGACTTGCCCAAGGTCACACAGCTAGTGAGTGTCAAGTGTCTGAGGTGAGATTTGAACTCAGGTCCTCTTGACTCCTGCATTGGTGATCTATACACTGCATCACCTAGCTGCCCCAAGGGCACAACAGGTGGAACTAGGCTAGACCACCCTACCACAGGGGGCAAGCTGTAAGCCCCAGAAGCTCTAGGGCAGAAAGCCATAGATCAGACCCCTGGTCCCCAGTGTAAGAAAGTTGGGGCAGTGCCCCTTGTACTCCAGGATCAGAGCTCAACTTTAAAAATCAGGGGGGGATAAAAAAGAAAAAGAGCCCTGATCATAGAAAGCTACTATGGTAACAAGGAAGGTCAAAATACAAACTCAGAAGAGGACTACAATGTCAAAATGCCTTCAGGTGAAGCCTGAAAGAGGAATATAAATTGGTCTCAAGTTCAAAAAGTCCTCTTGAAAGAACTCAGAAAGGATTTTAAAAATCAAGTGAGAGAAATGGAATAAAAATTAGGAAAAGAAATGAGAGTTATGTAAAAGAATTATGAAAAAAAGTCAACAGCTTGGAGAAGGAAGCAAAAAAAGATGACTAAAGAAAACAACTCCTTAAAAAGTGGAATTGACTAAATGGAAAAAAAGATCCACTGAAGAAAACAACTCCCTTAAAAGTAGAATTGACCAAATGGAAAAGGAGGCACAAATGATAACTGAAGGAAATAATTCCTTAAAAATTTGAATTGGGCAAACAGAAGCTAATGATTCTATGACTCATCAAGAATCAGTCAAAAAAAATCAAAAGAATGAGAAAATAGAAGAAATTATAAAATTTATCATTGGAAAAACAACTGATCTGGAAAATAGATCCAGGAGAAATAATTTAAGAATTATTGGACTACCTGAAAACCATGAGCAAAAAAAAACCTGGACAGCATCTTTCAAGAAATTATCAAGCAAAACTTCCCTGATATCCTAGAACCAGAGGGTAAAATACTTGTTGGAAGAATCCACCAATCACTTCCTGAAAGATCTCAAAATGAAAGTGCCAAGAACCGTTGCAGCCAAATTCCAGAATTATCAGATCAAGAAGAAAATACAGCGAACATATAGAAAGAAATAATTAAAATATCAAGGAACCACAGTCAGACTTACACAAGACTTAGCAGCTTCTCCATTAAAGAATCAGAAGACTTGGAATATAATATTGTGGAAGGCAAAAGAGCTTGGATTACTACAAAGAATTAACTACTCAGTAAAACTGAGCATATTTTTTTAGGGGAAAAGATGGATATTCAATGAAATAAAGGACTTTAAACTTTCCTGATGAAAAGACCAGAACCGAACAGAAAATTTGATCTTCAAATAAAAGACTCAAAAGAAGCATACACAGGTAAACAAGAAAGGAAAAAGAAAAACATGGTATTCAATAAGGTTAAACAGTTTACATCCATACATAGGAAGATGATACTTGTAACTCTTAAGAACTGTGTCTTTATTAAGGCAATTAGAAGAAGTATACTCAGACAGAGGGTGTGAGTATAAGTTGACTTTGAAGTGATGATTAAAAAATTTTAATTAGGGGATGAAGAAAAGGATTGTACTGGGAAAAGAAGAAAGGTGGAGGCAGAATGGAGTAAATTACAACATGTGTAGAGGTATGAAGGATCTATTACAATAGAGGGAAAGAAGGAAGGGAGTGAACATTGTTTGAGCCTTACTCTCATCAAATTTGGGTCAAAGAGGGAGTAACATACACATTCAACTGGATTGAGAAATCTATCTTGTCACACGGAGGGAAGTAGGAAGGGAAAGGGGAAAGAAAAGGGAGGAGCACCTGGTAGAAGGGAGGGCAGATTGGGGGAGGCGATCAGAAGCAAAGCACTGGTGAGGAAGGATAGGGTAAAAGAAGACAGAAAAGTACAAAAAGTGGGGAAATTAGGTGGAGAAAAATATACAGTTAGTACTCATAACTGTGAGTATGAATGGGATGGGAAGAACTCTCCCATAAAACATAAGTGAATAAATAGTACAGTGGATTAAAAAACAGACTCCTACAATATGTTGTTTATAAGAAACACATCTGAAGCAGAGACACACACCCAGAATAAAGGTAAAAAAGTGGAGCAGAACATATTAAGCTTTAACTGAAGTAAAAAAAAAAAGCCAAGGGTAGCAATCTTAATCTCAGACAAAGCAAAAACAGATCTGATCAAATGAGATATGAAATGAAAGTGCATCTTGCTAACAGGTACCACAGACAATAAAGTAATATCAATACTAAACACAATATGTGCCAAGTGGCATAGTATCCAACTTCTTAGAGGAGAAGTTATGTGAGTTTGAGGAAGAAATATATAACAAAAGTATACTACTGGGGGAGCTCCCCTCAGCAGGTCTTCAATTCCCTTTGCAAGGTTAGTGTAGTGGGAACTTGAACTTAAGACATCATTTTGAACTAGACAGACTTGTGATCCCTTTCAACTCTTAGACTCTATGATCTTGAAATTCTCTATTAGAGTGATTATTATCTCTTCTGATTTATTTCCCTCTGACTTCTCTCATCTATTGTCACCCTAGACACAGAGCCTGTTCCTCCATCCCTGTTATCTGTTATCTTTCCTTGTATTGTGTTCAGTTCTTTCTTTTCCCAAGCTGACAGCCCTTGTCTCTGAGCCCTCTCCACTACTCTTTTTCCAATTGTCCCCCCTTCAACACCCATTCTACTGTGACCAAACTACCATCCATCACTGAAATTTCCTCCATCACTCCTAATGCTGGTTTTAATTTAATGGAAACTTGGATTTTCCCTATCATCAAGCCTTGTCTTATAGCCCACTTCAATGGAGGTCACCATATTTCCTTCAAACCCTGTATCATAATCAATAAATCAAAAAGCATTTATTAAGCATCTACTGTGTGCCAGATAGCTTATTAAGCACTGAGAATATAAAAACAAAACTGAAATAATTTATGCTTTCAAGGAGTTAGTGGTCTAATTTGGAGAAACTTTATGTACCTAATATACATAAAATGAATACAAGGTAGTTTAGAGAAGTAGAGTATTAGAAACTGAGAGATTTGGGGAGAAAAAAAACTTCTTATAGAAAGTAGCATGTAATCTCAGCCTTAAAGAAAACCATGGATTCCAAGAGGAGGGTGGAGAAAGGAATGAATGCTAGGCATGGGAACAAGCAGAGAGATAGGCAACAGAGCATCATGTTTCAGGGCACCGAATAGGCCAATAATGTGTAAAACTGGAGATACTGGAAGGGACCAGCTTCTGAAGAAACCTAAACACCAAGCAAATGATTTTATTTGGTCCTATTGGTAAAAGAAAGCCACTGGGGTTTATCAGGAAAGATCATGACATTAGCAGATCTATGCTTTATGAAAATCTCTCTGGTGAATAGGTGAAGGATGGATCAAAATTTGAAGAAATATGAGGAAGAAAGACTCAATCTAAGGTTATAATGATATTCTAGGGAAGAGGTAATGACAGCCTGAGCTAGGGTTTTGTCTGAGTAGAGAGAAAGGAACAAATGTGAGAGACGTTGTGGAGCCAGTGATGACAAAATTTGGCACCTGATTGGATATATGGGATGACTTAGAGTAGGGAGTTAAGGATGACATCAAGGTTATGAACTTGGGACACTGAAATTATGAACTTGGAGTAAATTCAAAGACAAAAGTGCTCCAACAGTAATAGGGAACTTTAGAAGAGGAGTGAGTTTGAGGGAAGGATAAGGAGGTAAATTTTGGTTTTGTTAAGTGTCTTCAGGGCATCTAGTTTGAAATGCCCAGTAGGTGATTATTGGTGAAGGACTGTAGTAGCTCCAGAGAAAACTAAGGCTGGATATATATATAAAGCTATAAGTCATCAGAATAGAGGTCATAATTGAACCCATTAAAGTTAATGAGGTCAACAAGTGAAAAAGTATAAAGCACAGGGAAAAGAGGACTCAAGACAGAGCCCCAGGATATATCCTCATTTAATGGGTATGTTTGTAGACACATAAAGAGTACTGAGGAGCATCCAGAAATATAAGATAAGCACCAGGAAGAAACATTTTTACAAAAGCAGAGAGAAGAAATAATATCAATAGGAAGAAAGTGTTCATTAATTTTAAATGTTTCAGAGAGATCAAGAAGGATGAGAGCTGAGAAGATCTCACTAGATTTGACAATGAAAGATCTTCGGTAACTTCGGAAAGAGCAGTTCCAGCTGAATGATGATGTCAGACTCCTATGGATTAGGAAGAGAATGGGAAGAGTGGAAATAGAGTCACTCAGTATAGATGGCTTTTTCAAAGAATTTGACTATGAAAGGAAAAAGAGATACCAAATGGTAGTTGGTGGGGGTGGTGAGATCTAACTAGAGTTTTTTAAATGGAATTACTAAGGTATGTTTGTAGTCATCAGGAAAGAAACCAAGAGTTAGAATGAAGAGATAGAACAGAGGGATCAGAGGACAATTTGCAAAACAGAAGAGGGGAGAGGTCAGGAGTTATGTAGAGAGAATGTCCTGGTTGAGAATGTCCATCTCTTGATCAGAAGCTAGAGTAAAGAAGGGAATAGTGAAGGATAATGTCAAAGGGTTATGAAATGAAGATCTGTCAGATAAGGAAGGTGGAAGAGGGAGCTCTCAGTGAGTGGTCTGGATTTTTTTAAGCATGAGGAAAAGACCTCATCTGAGAAAGCAGAGTCAGGAAGTTTTATGTCTCGTATAGAGAAAAGTTTAGAACAACCTTTGTGGGGAGTGGTATAGAGAATGAATTACTGATGAGTAAAAACATTACCTTGTTGCAATTTTCCAGTTAAAATCAGATAAAATAATTTTTAGTGGAGTCAGTCAACAAAGTTCTGTGCCTTTCTCCATCTCTGCTAAAAAGCAGATAAGTGGGAACAGAAAAGATGGATGGCAGGGCTCATCCAGAGTTGGGCTTTGGGTAGAAGCAAGCCATGACAGGACAGGGGAGCAAAGAATTCGAGAGTAGAAGACAAAGTTGAGTTGATTCACTAAAAAGTTAAAGATAGGAATAAAGAAGAATATATTTAGAGGTGACAGCCTAGGAAAGTGGTAAGAGATTAAGATGCAGAATAGGTTTGGTAGGAGTAAGGCATGGGAAGAGGTAGACTACTAGGAGATTGTGATTAAATAAAAGAATTTCAGAAGTCTTGATCATGGATGTAGAACATTTATTTGTGGGTAATGGTAAGATTAAATAAATGGTCATTGCTCTGTGTGCTTGAAGTGGAATGGAGGAGTAAGTCATAGAATTTGAGCAGACTGGGGAACTTGAACATTAGAGTTCTTCACAGGTAAAGGGGAGGGAATTTGCTGGGTAGAAGATACCTAACGAGTGTATAATGATGGTTTGTTCAGTTTAGTTAAATTGGGCAAATAGTTTCTGGTGAACAAGTTTAATAAATACATGGCTTTTTTCCAGTTTCCTTTTCAAAGTACAAAAAGAAAGTTTTAACCTAGAGTTCTTACCATATTCAATTTTGAGTCAGGAGAACAAAAAGCTGAACTACAATTTCTATTACATGTAGAATAGTCCAGGGCCTTGGGGCGGGGGGGGGGGGGGGAGAAGGGGGACAAAGAGGATCTGTCTGAGGTGCTGACATCAGTGATGCATGATGAGATCTATAATTATTCTGAATGAAAATGTATACCTGAGAGTCTGAATCTGCTCCAATTACTACTTCAGCACAAATGATTTCCAAATCTCCAACCCAAGAAAGATTAATCTCTCCTAATTTACCCCTCAGCATTTGTAACTGCCTGATGGATATCTCCACCTGTCTTTCCCACCAGTAATCCAAAATCAATACATCTAAAACTATACACTCATCATCATTCTCCTAAACCTTATTGGTCAACTAAGCTTAGTTTTCCCAATTTCCCTCAGTTCTAGAAAGCACCACCATCTTCTCAGTGACTACGGTTTGAAAGCTAAGAAATATCTGAGACTCTGGTCTTTCTCTCACTCCCTTTATCTAATCAGTTATCTAGTCCCCTTGATTCTGTGTGTCTCATGACTGCCACTTTTTCTCCTCCACCTTGTCTCCACCCCCACAACTGCTACTTCAGTAAAGGCCCTCATTACCACTCACCTGGACTTTTTTGCATTAGCCTCCTAAGTTGGTTTTCCTCTTAGCATCCCTCCCCTCACCAATGCACCCTCTATACAACTGGCAAAATAATCTTAAGGTGTAGATGTGGCAGCATAATTCCAAGGCTCAAAAAATTACTTCCAGAGTAAAATATAAACCCTCCTCAACCTTATTCAGTAAAGCCTTCCCCAATCTGGTATGAATCTTCCATTCCAGCTTTCTTTCTTGTTAGTCTCCTTCATGCATTGTACCTTTCAGCCAAACTGGTTTAGAACTCACCAAATCTCTGCAGCTTCTCTGAGTTCACACCCGTTGCCCTTCACGCCTAGAATGGAATCCTTCTGCATCTTCACCTTTCAGAAATCTTATCTTTCTTCAGGACAAGGTTCAAGTGCTTCCTCCTCTTTGAAGCCTTTCCTGATTCCTTAAGTGGAAGTATTCTCTCCTCCTACAAGCATTCTTGGTGCCCTTTGCCTGATTCTCTCCTTTGGCCTCGTAACTACATGCTTTTCTTTATACTTGTCTCTGCATATATTATAGCTCCTTGAATAAAATGCAAACTCCTTGAGAAAAGAGAATTTTGCTTTGGTTTTTTTTTTTTAATCTTTATCACCCAGTACAGTCTTGCACGTAGTAGGCTCTTCATAAAATTTTGCTGCTTATTGTTTTGTTTGATTTTGTGAGGGGATTGCAAGTCAGTTCAGTCAAGACCAAATAAATAAAATTCTCCCATACAGAAAACCTTGGTGCAGAGAACATATGACATCACTCCTATCTTTGCACCACATTTGAAATTTGGGAAAGAAAACTGATCCCCCTGAATAGAAACACTCTAGAAGGTATCTTTAGAATGAATTAAACTGAAGGAACAGAAAGAATCTGAAAGATAATGAGGAGTGCATTCTGGGGTTTGGGGAGAGTGGGGGAAAGGGAAACAAGGTAATTACTAAAGAACTCAGTGCCAAGAAAGCAAAACGCAGCTAAAAAAGGAGAGACAGTAGGATGAAGTAGGAGGCCACGGAGGTGTGGGCCCAGGTAGGATGCATTACTTCTGCCATCTGGAGGCCTTTCTAAAAAATGTTCCACACTGATCTAACCCAGAACTGTCAGAGTTGGTTAGAGCCAGAAACACATGCACTAAAACAATTGCATCTTGGTCTCCTGACACATGAAATCGTTTCAAGCGAGCCATTGCTGACCTCATCTGGGTATCCAGGTGCCATGTTATACCCCCCAAGTTTTCTCTAGTCCAAGCTTGTCAATCCATCCTCCTCTCCAATTTAATGATATAATATTTAAGCCTTCCATCAAGTAAGAGAGTTAGTTGACGATGCCACTTGCTATTTGCAGAAAGCTTTAGAAGTTCAACGCTAGAATCCCTTGGCAGGGAGCAGCTTCTTTCACAATAACTCACGTGGCCAGGGCCAGAGCCAGTTTTGGAATATTTCCTGTTAGCACAAGGTGACTGTGTTGCCATTAGCACTAATGGACAAAGGGGTGATTCTTGCTCCTAAACTGGATATAATTACAAACTCCATAGCTAGTGAAAAAGAAACATTTAAGGAGGGGAAAGGGAAAAGAGAGATGCCAAACAAAATAAGCTAAATTCTTTAACTCTTTTGTCTGTGGTATTACTTCCCAGGAATCCTGGAGGTGGCTGTTATTTCTTCAGAAGAGAGAAATGGACCCACAAAGCCCCCTTTTCCCTCTCATAAATGTTAATAGATACTTATAGGCATTTCTCTATAATTCCCCTGAGTGAGGGTCACTTTGAGGTCTTAAATGTTTTCTTCAGGTGAGATGGAGAGCAGGAAGCATTCCCTCTATCACCTCCCACACCCCACCCCCCAGAAGATCTCCCTTCCCACTAGCCTCCTGGGATTTTGCCTGACCTACTTTGGGCAAGTTGTCTTACCCAGTGTATTCCACCTCCCTCCCTTTTTGTGGACTGGCAGCTCCAGAGAGCATGTCTTCGTTTGTTTCATTATGTGATCACAGATGACACCTGATGGGCAGTGTTTTATAAAAACCAGAACTCAGCAGAAGCCAAGGATAGCCTGGAATCCACCAAATTCCTAGGATTCACCAAATATATGGAGCAGTGGGTATGGTTCAGTGGGCCACACCACAAAGAAAACTGGAAATTAAGTGGGTGCCTACCTATTGGGAAAAAGCTGAACAGACTGTGGTATGTGACTATATTATAGTAGTATTGCAGCAAAACAACCAATATAGGGAAACCATAGACATAGGAAGTATGAATTGATGCAAAATAAGGTAAGTAGAACCAGGAAAATGACACACCATGAACACAGAAAAACAATAATAAAAGGTATCAGAATTCAGAATAAATTCTACAACATTTGGTTCCAGAGGACCAATGACAAAGCATTCCCTTCTTCTAAGCAGAGATGTGGTAGCCCATGGTTGAGAAATACGTTATATACTGTCAAGTACAATCAAATTTAGTCTATTTTAACTCTATTTCTATGGGCAGCTAGATGGCACAATAGATAGAGTACTGGGACTGGAAACATCTTCCTGAGCTCAAATCTAGCCTCAGACACTTCCTAGCTATGTGACCCTCCCCCGCTTTTTTACATAAACTTTTAATTTCTTCATTGTTAACCACCGAATGTTATCCAAAATAATAGATGCAATTTTAACTGAATTGAATAACACAAAATCATGATGCTAAACTTTCACTGAGGGCACAAAGAATAATGTTAATTTACTTTACCAAAGAATTATTAATGTATTCTTAACATGGGCTGCATGAGAATGTGCTCCCAATGGTGAATGAGAAGGTACACTGGTTTGATGATCTTCCTGACTGTCCTCTTCCAGAAAGAACAAACATAACCTATGAGTGAGTAGTAGCTCCTCCCCTCTTTTTCCCTCCCTTCCCTTTTACCTGGGGGTGCTCTGCCCTGGGGTAGATGCACTTCCATGGCCAAAAGCTGCCTTTTTTCCTTTGGGTTTACTGGCTAGATTTCTATATGAAAGACCAAGTCTTAAGCCCAATTCACTCTGGAGCTCATACCCTGAACAATAGGTCCCTGTCCTCTTAGCAAGGAGGGAATATAAATACTAAATAGTAACTTTCTCTTTCGGCCAGAAACCCTGAGGGTCTTCCTCTCCCTGTTTGATTTTTTTTTATTAAAGGAGACATCCCTTGAGTATCTACTTAAAGAGGCCTATTCACTGAATAGGCATTATCTCACTCAAAGTGAGAACCTGAAAAGGCCTTAGCCTAAAAGGGCCAGGGTCTCCCATTGCATCCTGGGCCATCTCCAGTTGTTCTGATGAATATCTGGCCACTTGACTCAGATGGCCCTGGAGGAGAAACTGAGGCTGGCAACTTTGCACATTTCATGTCCAGCCTCACATACTAGCTGCAGGGGCAACTAGGTGGTGCACCAGTGCAGGAGTCAGGAGGACCTGAGTTCAAATCTCACCTCAGACACTTGACACTCACAAGCTGTGTGACCTTGGGCAAGTCACTTAACCCCAATTGCCTCATCCTGGGTCATCTCCAGTCATCCTGATGAATATCTGGTCGCTGGATTCAGATGGCTCTGGAGAAGTGAGGCTGGTGACCTGCACAGCCCTCCCTCACTCAAAACAAAAGTCAAATGCAAGTCATGTCATTATTTCTCTGATGGCATGGTCTTCTTCCGCAATGAAGGACCAAGATGCACGTACTCATTGTGAAACAAAAGAGAGAAGTCACAGTTTGGGGAGAGGAAGTGTGGGTAAAAGGGAAAGAGAATGACTATAAAGACTGTCCCAAAAGTCTTGGTGCAGCTTCTAAGCTCTAATTTTATTTTTTCATTCCATAGCACATTAAAAGAAAATCCTTAAAGTCCTTTCATCCAGATCACCAATACCCCATTTTACAGATAGAGAACACTAACAAACTAAAGTCTTCTAGTTTGAGGCTTAAAATTCTATCCATAACATCATATAGAAACCCTCTTCCCTTTCATATTTTGTAGATATATATGTGTATATATGTAGATATATATCTCTGTATATAAATATATATATACATGTATGTGTGTATGTATATATACATGTATGTGTATGTGTGTGTGTATACACATACACACATATATTGCCTGGGTAGGGAAGACAACTTGTAATCTTGGACAAATTGCCTTCATCTCTGAGTCTGTTTCTGGATTTGTACAATGAGGAATAACCAAAGGTCCCTACCAACTCTAAAATGCCATTAAATGAGTGTATCATTAGCATCCAGACATTTTATATGGATTACAGGCATATATAGGTAGGACCTAGAATTCACCTAATGTAGATACTCTGACTTACATAGCTATGAAATGGACAAACATTGACTCAAAGGGGCCCAATCAGGAAAGCTCTCTAGCCCCAACGCTCATTGTCCAATTCAGGCTCCTTGACAATAGGGACAGCTTTGCTTTTGTTCCCACAATCCCATGCCCCTAGCACAGTTCCTGCCATAGCAGGCACTGAGTAAATGTCTAGTTGAATTGCTAAGCATTGTTTTCTGTGCAGATGAAAAATAAATATCATCCGGTTCTCTCTCTCTCACTCTGCTTTGTCATCCACTTCTCAAAATTACTTCATTACTCATTTAATAATAATAGAATGGAAACTGTGCTTGGACCAATGGTTTCCTTGCTATAGGGAACTCCCAGATGAAGAAATTCCCTCTATGTCTGATGGTCTGTACATTCTCTTCAATTTATTATAATCTTAGAGAATTTTTTAGAATCATGAGAGGTTAAGTGACTTGCCCAGAGTCACACAGTAACATAGCATGTATCAGAGGTAGAACTTCAAGTCAGCACTCTAACCACTACATAATGCTTCTAATAGGACCAGAGACTCCCATGGCATCCTGGGCCATCTCCAGCAGTCTTGATGAATATCAGGCCACTGGACCCAGATGGCTCAGGAGAAGAAAGTGAAGGTGGTGACCTTGCACAGCCCTCCCTCACTCAAACCAAAGTCAGTTGCAAGTCATGTCATCATCTTGATGTCCTCTTCAAGAACAAAGGATAAACGCAATAACAACAACAATAATAAATCATATTCCTATTGTACATCTAGATTTGCAAAACAGAAACTGTTTTATATCTTTTGATCCTCACAACAGCCCCTATAAGATAGGTGCTATCCTTTTACCCATTTTATAGATTAAGAAACTAGGGCTGAGAAAAGTTATGTGACTTACCTGAAATCACATGATCCATAAGGTTGTATGAATTCATAAGAGTCTCAAATATCAAACACGGATTTTCTGACTCCAGAAGTATGCACGCTCTCCACTGTGCTGATTTGTTTTCCTGAAGACTCACCTTCTCTAGGATGAGAATCCAATAGTCCTGCAAACTGTTGAATCAGTTCAGTATTTAGGATCCTCTTACACTAGAGGTATCAGGTATGTAAGGACAGTTTTGCTTTTGTGATTGGTAAATTGGTAAATTTGTATGTAATTGGTAAATATTTGATGAAATAAATAAAAATGCAATAGAATATGTATAATGTTAATATTTGATTTCTAGGTCAATAGACTATCTGTAGGGATCCTTATGTATGACTCAATGGCCCCATCTCTATCTGAGCTTGACACCATTACACCTATACTTTAGACTGTAGCATGTGCTAGATGGCTTAATGAAAATGCACTATTAATTTTTCTAGATGGTGCAATTCAGAAAAAAATTGTCTGAAAATTATGTTTTGCCTTGTCATTAAGAAGTACAAATAATAATTGCCATAGATCAGAAGAATGTCAACTTCCTTTTCTAGCCTGTTAAGCTAATCTGTACAAGACCCCGCTAGAACCTCCAACTGCAGGTGCTGGGTGAGTGCTGTCATTTAAATGGACCTTATGATGTAAGCAGGAGTCATTTTCACCAAAAAAGAAGAAAAGTAAAAAGACGTGCACTTCAGAAACATCCCATTTGCCCTTTGTTTCAACATAGACTGTGGGGCTTACAAAGTAAAACCTTTTGAAATGGTCTCTGCTATTTTCTGGTTTGCAAAATACAAAAAAGCCGGGACATAATAGCACCATCTCTTGCCTGTCTAGTACTTTGGATTTCCAAAGCTCTTTCACATCCATTATGAGTCACCCTGGGAAGAGGTGGGACAGGTTTTATCCACATTTGACAGAGGAGGATCTTCACATCCATTATCCATGACCCCATGACAAGGCACAGTAGGCTTATTCCCATTTGACAGATAAGGAAAATGAAACACAGAAAGGTTAAGTGATTTGCCCAAGGTCACACAGTGAATAAGCTACAGAACCAAAACTAGAATCCAGCTCTCCTGTTTGCCCAGGACTCTTTGTACTAGCCATACAACAAGACTGCCCTAAGGAGATGATAAGACCAGACCTTTGCACTTTTCACTGTATACTCCAGAGAACTGACCAGCAAAAATCCTAACTTAGGAAACAAGTCAATTAAGGAATGGAGGAGAACATTCAGAATAGAAAAACATCCTTTGCTTTCTAAAAGGATTTAGTAGGACTACCTTTAAAATATGATCTGATTTACACCCTAGTTTTTAGGTCACACATTAATTCATAGAGTGAGGTATGCTTATAAAGGAGGATAGAGTACACCTGCTTTGCAGGGGATGGGGAACAGGAGTATATGTATGCACAATATGTATACAGGAGCAGAAAGGCTTCTCTGTCAGTCAGTGGTAGTGTGTAAATACAAAGGTTAAGTAAGGAGACTGAATAAGGATAGCCCAGAGAGCATAGGGTAAACTTTTTACCTTATAGTAATTCCCAAACTGATTTTAAAATGCCTTTTTTTCCAGTAGAATTTAGGGCTTTGGATACCTTCTTAAGCTCAGGTGTTACATGTGTTGAGCTAGCTTCATCCCCAGAAGTCCATAGTCATCATCTACTATTTCCTTTTTCCTAGTGGTTTCTTGGGGAGTGTGGAGAAGCATGGGATCATTCCATGCCTAAGAAGAGAAGAGAAGAAGGTGGGATGGGCAAGTGGAATACTCTTCAGGAATGGAATGATATCAGGAAAGAAAATGCAGTCCACTTTCTTCACCTATAAAATGAGGGGATAAGATTATTTGTGCTCCAAGTTCCTAGGTAAAATTTCTATCTCTATGACACTCAAGATCACTGATGATTAATAAAGAATGACTGAGCACTCTTTTCCTCCTCTGATGCATATTAAACCATTTCTCAGCTCTTCCTCATGACATTCACCTTGCTTGTCACATGGAAAATGTCAACATGAAAGAACTGTGGTTCTTTCAGCATGAGCTACTCCTGATGTGGGAATTCCCTCTACCAATGAAGGTAGCAGCCCTTCTTCTACTTGGTCTAGGGAACCACTAGAGGCATGTACAGATGAAGGGTTTGCCCAAAGTCACACTGCTAGTGTCAGAGATGAGATTTCAACCCAGGTATTCCAAACTCAGCACTCAATCCAGTGGCTATACTGCCTCTGTACTGGTGTTTTGTTTGGTTCAGTTCAGACCTAGATTTCATCCATTTAGAAAATAAAATTCTTAATAGAGAAG
Organism: Notamacropus eugenii; assembly: GCF_028372415.1. NCBI lineage: Eukaryota > Metazoa > Chordata > Mammalia > Diprotodontia > Macropodidae > Notamacropus > Notamacropus eugenii. Next base: position 374,701,842 of record NC_092872.1, read on the forward strand.
CTCCACATGCAGATTGATAATTGTTCTGCAACATTACCTGTTAGAGAACAAAATATATTCCAATATTATCTGTTCCAACAGGTCTTAGAGATTTCCCTATAGCTGAGAAAGGCCAAGTGATTTGCCCAGGGTAACCCAGCTAAAACGTTTCTGAGACAAGACTGATACCCAGGCGTTCCTGATTCAAAGCAAGCCCTCTGTCTTTCATTACTCTCCAGGTTGCACTACTGATTTTCCTTGACTTTCTCTACCATGCTACAGAAACCTCTTCACCCTGGAATTTCACTCAGCCTCTGAAATTTATAAACAGCCAGCACTTTCCATTTCTGAGTCCTCTCTCTGTGATTGGCTGGTTCCTCTCAGAAGTTTCACGTTAAAGAAAAATCCCAGGCCAGTCATATCTTCCTCCTCTCCAGTCTACACTCCTGACTTTCATGAATTGTCTCTACAATCCCATTTCACCAGGTACCTTCATCTCTTCCTCCATTTGTCAGCTCACTTTTATGTGTTGTCTTCCCCCATTAGAATGTAAACCCCTTGAGGGATCATCTTTCTGCTTGGATTTTTATTCCCAATGCTTACCACAGTGCTTGGCACATAGTAAGTGTTTAACGAATGCTCCTTAACTTGACTTGACTATGCCCATTACATTCTACCGTCTCCCATAACGTAGGTGAGGCAGATTTCAAAATGCAGTTAAGAGGGAAATCAGTTTTTCTCGCTATCTGATGGGACAGCGTGGTGAGAACATGTCGAATTGATGACTGCATCTCTAAAAGCAGTGCTTTCAAACCTGCAGAAGAACTTCTTGAAATAAAGGTTTCATGAACGCCAGAACCAATATGAGGATGGTTGATGCCAACAAGCTACTATATAATTTAGGGCCACGCTAAGTAACCCTTGGGCAACAGCTTTAGTTTTCCTTTTAACACCATGAATCGTCAGGACTGAAAATGCAGGGGGAGGTGGAATAAAAGGAAGAAAGCAAACCCTTTGGAGAGCCAAGGACTACTGAGAATTGTTGTTAAAGTAGCAATAATACATTTACTATTGCATACGCTGTCCGAAGCAGTAGATTGTTGGCTAGTTTTGCTGAACTGGTAGGTTTTTCATCTTTTTTACAAATGGAGGGGGGTATATTCAGAATTAATGTGATGTAAAAACAAAAGGCATCAATATATTTTAAAGTATTTTATGATAATACTTCAATGGTGTATAGAGTGCTTTGTATGCATTATCTCATTTGATACAATAATACGGAGAGGTAGGGATTTTGAGAATCATTAATGTCCCCATTTTAGGGATAAGTAAAATGAGGTTGAGAGTACCTTGAATTTGTCTAGTGTCACTGGCCATTCAATGGAGGAGGCAGAATTCAAAACCAGTTTTTTGACTTAAAGTTCAAAGTTGTTTTTTTTTCACACTATATATCATGCTGCCTCTCTGTTTTCACATAAGTAAACCAAAAAAAGAAAATTTTTATCAAAATATTATTTGTATTAAAGGGGAAACAAGAGTAGAAATTTCATATATCAAATTCTGATTCAGACAAAGTTAACAAAATATCCGTGTGTAGCAGATAAGTCCCTAGAACTTGCATGGATATAGCCATATTCTCTCGCCCATGAGCACCTATTTTCCTCTGAACCTCCCAACAACCAGCCAGAGTCCCATGTACACAGTATGAGGCAAGGCAAAAGGACATTTGCTTTAAATGGAATGCAAGGTAAACAATCAAGGGTTCAGTCAAACAAAGCATTTTCACCACTTGTTTTCTGAAATATGCTTCCTCTCACAGCTTCCACCTTAGGTGGGTTCATGCATCCCTGAACCTACTGGCTCCTCACCACAGCAGATTATATCTTAAAGAGGTGCCCAGGGCAGCAGCATTAGGTGTAGTGGATTTCTCAGCATGGAAATCAAATGATCATAAGACCTCATGCTACCCTCTTATCTCAGGTCTCTTACCTGCTTATCATTGCTGCATAAATGCATTCTATCCCATGTTCTCCAACAGATTCTATAATTCTATATTTCCCCTGCTCTATAATTTATTTTTTAATCTCTCCCTGTCTCCTAGATATTTCCTACTGCTTATAAATATACTTAGGCTCTCCCATCCTCAAAAAACCCTCACTTAATCTGTCCATTCCCACTAACTATAGTCCTAATTCTCTCCTCACTTTTGTGGCCAAACTCCTTGAAAGGCCATCTACCAAAGGTACCTTTACTTTCCCCTCTCACTGTCTTCTTTGTGAGGCCAGTCAGGCATATGTTCTTCTGCCCTTGTTTGTATTGCAAAAAGAAATGTAAAATCACAAAGATTCATGAAGAGAACCACATCTTCTTTTCAGCTCTCGCCCTACCGAACAACCTAATAAATTTCTTTCTAAAACTATTTCATATTTTAGGATTCATTCTCATGACTGACAATTCTCAATCTACTTATTTAGCCTGATAACCTCAGTCTCATATATTCAACTGCCTGTTGGACATCTCAAACTAGATGTCCTACAGGAATCTTAAATTCAACATATCCAAAGCTGAAATTATCTCTCTCCAAAAGTCCTCCCCCTTTCCAATTTTGCTATTACTGCCAAAGGTACTGCCTTCCTCCCAGTCATTCAGGTTTATAACCTAGATGTTATCCTTGACTCCTCACTGTTTCTCACTCTCAAAATTCAATGAGTTGCCAAGTCCTGTAGGACGTCTAGGTCAGTCCACCTTAAGCAGAAAGGTACTCTAAGGGGAAGACAGGATATAGTATTCTCTGTCTAGGTCAAACCTCCATCTTCCTCCAGATCTTGATGGAGACAGTCCAGTATTTGTAACCCAAGAGCCTTTGGAATAGTGGTTTTTCCAGCTGAGGATTCCCCTTGGGAATCAACCACTATGGAAATGCAGCCTGGCATCAGTTCCTGCAGATGTTACTCCTACTGAACAGAAAATTTCTTACCACTAAAGTCCTTGGCACTGGCAAATGATTCAAACTCAGAAACTGATATGATTTGGAAATTATATTAAAGCAGAGAAATTCCCATTTGCTTTGTCACTGCATCCTAAGAACCATGGGACCTTTCATCTGATTTGCAGCTGAAACTTTCCATATGTATGTCCATATGAACTCTGATCATAGGTAGCTTTTTCCAGCTATGATGCACATCTACCCCGTGTAGGTCAATATATAGCACCTATGACCCCTGTAAACAACTCTTAGAAGTAGCAGTTCTTTCCCCTGAAATGATGTGGATACAATTCCCTGAAGAAAAATAAGATAATAATAGCATGTTACTTCTGGCATGCTGCTTTCCAATGATAAAAAATTGAAACTATATAGTAGAGAAAAGGTATCTAAGTCAATAAAGAATGGATCAATAGGAATGGGAGAGGATAAAGAAATAGGCAGCAAAACCTTTCCAACTGATACTTCAGCTTCACAATGTTGTTTAAGTCTCAGGTGAAATTGTTTGGAACAGTTTTTTGGTTATCCCATTTGACTCTTGTGAGATCACAAATTTAGATTTAGTAGAGACTTTAGACATAGCCTAATCCAAAGTTCTTTTTTTGCATAGATAAGGAATGGCCAACCTAAAGAGAGGGAATAGTTTTCCTAGGAACATATAGGTACTCAGTAACAGAGCCAAGAGTTCAGCTTGTGCTCCCTTCCAATTTAAATTGGAGTAGAATAAAGAGTAGAAGGGGAGGACAGCTAATTTTTGTGAAGCAGCACTTTGAACTTTGGGTTAGAAGCAATGGAAAAATATCTACAATCTACTGGGAAAGGGGATACAATGGATGCCGGCTTCTCACTATACTACTGCCAGGTCTGTACCCAAATGAAATCAAAGAAAGTGGAAATGACCCTATATGTCCAAAAATATTTGTAGTAAATCCTTTACGGTGATTATATGTGCCATATGAAGGGAATAGAATCTATTTTGCTCTAAGAAATAGAAATAGATCATTTCAAAAAGACATAGAAATATTTATGTAAACTGATAGTTATGTAAGCTTCCATATGTACTTGCAGACTATGAGTTGCATTAGTCAGTCGAATTTCTTCATTGTTCCTTGTGCCAATCAATTTATCTACTACATTTATCCTATCTTTCTAGATCAGAGCCAACTGCATTTTCTTGTATGGCCTGTTACTCATAGTTCAGTTTTCCAGTGTCAGCTTTCCCCAGTCATACTCTTCCGATCACAAAGGCACAACATAACTATACAAAAACAGCATTTTGCTAAGACCTAGACTGGTCCCTCCATAGTGTGCAAGCTTCTAAAATATTCTTTGAATTTAGAAGCCAGATTCTCCACACATTGGATTCTTCATTTCAAAAATAAATAAATGTATATGTGATTACATATATACATATACATATAAACTATGTGTGTATAAATATATATTTCATCAGCTTTTAAATTTAGGTTCTGATCTGATGCAATTCCAGACATGCTATATTATAGGAAAAGAATGCAATGAAACTGGCAAAATCCAGCTCTTCTCTGCTAGTGAGGGTTCTAATCCCCTTACCAGAACTCGAGTCCTGTGAAATTCTGTTTCCAAAAAACTGCTCTCAGAACCAACAAGGAGAAGAAATCTGCCAATTCTATTGACTCTGTCATTTTGCCAACTAACGCTCCTTTCCTGGCCTCTAACCCAATGGGCCTCTGGGTGACTTCTGGGAAATGGCTTTGACAGGTGGATGAGAAAGCTCAGCTTCCATTTATTCCTTGGCCTTTCAAGTTAGTACTCCCTTGCTGGCAGTAACTCCAGAATGGCTGTTCTGAAGTGGATTCATGTCCACTAGGGAAAGGACTGAGACCCATAACTCATTTGATAGAACTAGCCAAAGAGCTGTCAGAGGGTGGTTCTTATGGCCTCAGGTCAGGTTTGAAGCAATGACCTCAAGGAAGCACACATGATTCACATCCGATTAAGAGAACCCTGAGCCAGGCAATGTTTCCCAATGGAATCCAATGACTCTTTGCTTCTTTTATATAGTGAGAGAAAAATAGTTTACAGTCTTTGTCAGGACTGAGAGCCTACTAAAAATCATTTCTCATATTTAGCAAAAAATAAATAAAGTTCTTTCACCTATCATCATAAGTGAAAAAGGAAGAGGTAACATACAAAACCCATCAAGGACCCTAAAGCGACAGTCCATCTTAGAGTTTCCCTGTCTTCAATAGCATCACCACTGATTAGTGACAGGATCCTTAAGAAGATTGATACCAGTTGAATAAATCATGTGAGAAGCCCTAACAAGTGTGAGGAAAAGAATGCACTGGAGCTGAAAGAGAAATAGAATTCAACCTAAGAGATTTATATTCAAAACCCAGTTCTGATACCTGTGTGTCCCTGGGTAAGTCCTTTAACTTTTTTGAGGCATATTTTTCCCACCAGTAAATACAAGAATACTTATATCAGCCACCTGCCAGGACTATTTTGAGGAAAGTATCTTATAAACCTTAATTCTTATAATTATAATGAATTATCTGTTGTTGGTGTTGTTGTCATCCTGTAAAGGGGAAACTGAAAGTAGGGAATAAGATAGACCATCTAAATCTAACTCCATCACTTACAAACAAGGCAACTGAGGCTCAGAAAAGTTAAATGATTTGTCCAAAATCACCCAGGTTATAAATAGCAGACTCAAACTCAGGTAGTTTCCATTAAATCGTATTATCATGCCTTTAGAGTTTGGTTTCTCAGTCCTTCTAATAATACAAATATCCCACATTTACATAGTGCTTTAAGGGGTGTAGGGGGTGATCAGGGAGTGAGGGCTTGAATAGCCCTTTCCAGCGCCACTCCTCCACTTTTGGTGTCACCAGCCATCTTGACTTTTGTCTTGCCACTGGACTTCAATGACTGAAAGAGAGAGCAAGGCTAACAACTTGTTGCAAATCTACCTCACTTAAATCCAATTCACTCTCAAATCAAGACATCACCCATCATCTATGTTACCCCAACATTGTGATGTCATTGTTCCTCTTTGAAAAGCAAGGAGGAACAACTCTTTAAGGGTGACAAAGTAATTTGAATACACTAAATCATTTGTGGATGGTCTTTCAAGTCTGGGTTGTGCGATTGCTGAAGGTATGCTACATGGAAAGGGAGAGGCTACCTAGATAAACCAATGAGGATACTCAATTGGGAATGCCTGTCAAGGGGCCTGAAGCAAAGAATAGGTGTACGTCAATGCTAAGGAGACAAGGTTAGGGACTGCTAAGGAAAATGTCCATGAAAGATATTCTATTTGAGTCACACTTTGAGAAAAATCAATGAAGAGGAATTGATGAAAAAGAGAGTACTCTACTGAAGTAAAATCAGCTACTCTAAAGCATAGCATAGTAATACAACAAACATTCATTAAGTGCCTACTGTATGCAGAGTACCTGGAGAGATGAGAAATTAGATAAAATTTTGTTTCTTTCTTTTGAGGTTCACTCTCCAAAAGAGGAATAAAACATCCACAGTGAAGACTCTAATACACAATATTATATGATAAATGCATTTGTACAATTATAAAGAAAGTGTATATGAAGTCAGAGTTGGAAAGGTCATTATTTCACAGGGATTGAGGAAGGTTTCATTGAAGAAAAAGCATTTAATTTGGGCTTTTAAATAGGAATAAGAATTTAATAGATGAAGAGAGCAGTATGATACAATAGACAGAACCCTGGACTTCGAGTTAAGGAAATCTGGGTTCAAATCCTGTATCAAACTCTTACTAGCTGTGTGATCCTGAATAAATCACTTAATCTCTTTGTGCTTCATTTCCCTCACCTGTAGAAGCTGGCAATTGGACTTAATGGCTTCTTAGGTTTCTTTGAACTCTAGATCTATAATCTTATGGGATAGAAAACAGTGAGAATATAGATTTCCTAAGAAGCCAAAAAACGTGTCATTAAGGCCTATAAAATGAATTTTCAACAAATTGTCCCATTTCTTAGTTTTGAATTAATTATGAACCTTGTCCCCATCTTGTCTGGACATAATCGTTTCTTTCCATGTTTGTAGACTTAGATGTTCCCCCAAGCTAGTCCTAAATAGATAATGCCTGATTCCCCAGTTGAGACTTGTCAAACTGCTTGAAACCTCCATCTCAAACTCCAGTATCTTAAACAAAATTCATTCTTTCCCCCAAACCCACTTCTCATAACCACTGTCTTTTGATGTCCAAGCAATGGCTACATCCTGTCCATTTTATCTTCCTAAGATTTCTCACATATATCTCTTCTCAATTCACAAAGCCGCCATCTTAATTCAGATTCATAAACTGTCATAAACTTGGCATAATGAACTGTTGAATATAGTACTTTCTCCTATTTTTACTCCCCTATTTAAGAATCTTTGAAGGCTCCCTCTTGCCACGTATATTACCAGAAGTACAAACTCCTTCATTTGTTATTTCAAGCCTTTCTCCAACTGGTTCCAGCCTATGTTTCCAGGGTGATTTCATATTACCCTTTCCTATGCTCTCCAAACAAACTGGACTGCTTGGTGTCCCTTGTACGCAATAGTTCATCTCCAAATTCAGCACCTCTGCTCAGACTGTCCCTCATGTCTGGAGTTCTCTCCTTCTTCACCTTTACCTCTTTGAAACCCCATCTTGCTTCGTGATTCACCTCAAGTGCCAATGTCTACCATCCTATACAAGGACTCTCCTAATCTCCTCAGGTGCTACTGCTTCCCACACCCTGCCACTGTTGAAGTTATTTCATATATGTTTTGTACTTGGTTGCCTATAAATGTGATATTCCCATGTCTTTCCCATGGAATAAAAGCTCCTTGAGAAAATTAACTATTTGATTTTTTTGCCTTTGTAGCCAAGATTCCTGGTACATAGTAAGGTACTAATAAATTTTTTATTCGGTTATAGTGCCTATTATTGGTGACCTACAATACTTGATCCCCTATGCTGCATTTCTCACTGTTGTGGTCCATTCCTCCCCAGTTAATTAGATTTTCTATGGATCCTTTACTGTTTAGGAAGCCCATACCTCTTTCAGGTCACCAGGTGATTTATTGAGTCATCCTAGTCAGGGCTACCTATCTTGAATGACATCAGGCCATCCCCTGCTTGGTGGATGTTTCCATAATATCCGTTCTGTTTCCTAGATGGAAAATTCTGGGACCCAGAGGTACTGGGACACAGCTTGAAACTTGTCCCTGCCTCATATTTTTACCCAATAAATTGCTTTACCTGAACTATTAATGATAAATGTGACAATATTTTTGTTGGTTCAGATCTAACACCTAAAATGTATTAAATGGCCTGACAGAGTAAGCAAAGGCAAACTGATGAGAGAGTGAAGTCCTTGCTTCCTGGAGGAGGGGGTGAAAATTGATATTCCTCTGGCACAGAGGTTCTTAAACATTTTTTAAGTGTGCCATAGACCTCTTTAGCAACTATGGACCCCATCTTAGAATAATGTTTCGAATTAATAAAATAAAATACATAGAATGACAAAAGAAACCAATTATAATGAAATACTGTTATTGAAATAATAACCAAGTTCATGCCAGGTTAAGAACCCCTGCTAGAAGCAGACATTATCTCTCTCACTATAATGTCATTTAGTGTAGAATAAAATTAAGCATGAGACTGGACTGGTTTTGGCAGGTTCCAAAAGGATTTAGTTGTTGAAACATCAGTTGCAAGGAAGCATTATTGACACGATGATCCTGTGGCCTCAGTTCCAAGGGCGAGGGACAATCACGCCCCAAGGTGCCTTTCTCTAAGTCTTTGGACTCCAAACATTTGAGAATTTGGTTTCAGTCACTAGGGAATGTGATTATTAATTGTCTGTGTTTATTGAATATTTCCTCATTTTGTGGAGCAATTTATGAGCCTTGGTGTTAGTTGCAGAGACAAGCATTTCTCAAGTCCTTGCTTGACAAGTACAGAGGGGAATTTATGTGGAGTGCTATGTGATGTGCATTGTGTTTACTCACTAATGAAATGGATTCCAGTTTTTTGTATTTATTTATAGCTCACCAATTCAGGATGGATCCAGTCATTAAACAGCTTTCATCTGACCAATTTTAAATATTTAAAAGTTCTTGTTGAAACAGAATGAGGGAGCTAAAAATGAGTTATAAGCTGTGTTATTGGCAAACAAAAACAGAAATGAAAAAGCACTTGTATATAACATGTATATGTCTGTCACACACACACAAACACACATACACACACTAGATACTTGAGCTTTTATGAATGCACACATTTCATGTTTAAGTCTCAATTAAGCTGGACCAGACTAAGTATATGTAAAGGAGATACAGCTATGAGAGTATTGAGTTATCAATAAGCAAAATATGTGAAGAAGACAACATCAATAATATGGGAGGAAACTCGGACTTTACTGATGATCAAAAAGGGCAACTGAGAGCTATCAGAACTACTGACCTATATGCCTACTTTCCCATCTATAAGAATTTTACATCTTCATATACATTAAGCGCATCCTCAGTGAGGATATTACTTGGGAACAGACAGGTCTTCACAAGTGAGGGTCCACAAGAGACCACATTTTTATCATCATACAATCAACTGAAAGAAAACACAAGATCCTGATTATTTTATTGATAATTTTTTAAATCATTTGATTCATTAGACAAGTACAGAGGGAAATGAAAGTGGAGTGTTATGTCCTGTGTATGATATCTATTCACTAATGAAATAGATTCTAGTTTTGTATGTATGTATTTAATTATATATCACCAGTTCAGAACCAAGCTAATCATTGAATAATATTAAAGGTTTTCTTTTAAAAAGTTGTTTCCTATGCATATGACAAAATTATTCTAGATTCCTTAGAAGATATAATAGCAGAAATAATGTTATTCAAAGACCCTCTAGCCATAAACTTTAGGTAAAAGATGAAACAGGAAAATATGCTTAGCAAAGGAGCTCACTTCTGTGCTAGGAGAGACCCAGCAGAGAGTCTATAGGGATGGTAGATTCCCTGTAGATGGCAAGATCCTTCTGATGATGCTGTCTGGGAATGAGATCATTGTTATTAAGTCCTAAAACATTGCAAAGCCACCTAGAAGAGAGGAAGAATTTAGCATAATTGATCACAGAGAAAAAAGCAAGTTATTAAAAATATCTCTCATCCAGATTTTGGCATATAGTGAGATGGACACCCTCTTGTATAATTTGTCTTTCAGTCTCTAAAATAGATAGTACTGATGGATAGGATACTGGGTCCAGAATTAAACAGAAAGAGGGGAGCATTCTAGGCTGCCTTCCAAAACTTTTAAAGCTCTTTAAAAACCACAAAATTCACCCAGAAACAAAAGACCATCTTTTAAATACCAACACACAAATGTTGTTATGTGGATCTAAGACATAGAATACAGTAGTCTCTAAAGAACTGAAAATTATGATCAAACTGTGAGCAATCAGGAGACTGGTGATGAATGTGAAGAGTTTGCAACATACAACAAACATGGAAATTTAAAGAAGACCTGGAGATAAGGATGACATCAGGAAAATATATGATGGGGAAAATGGAGTGCTCCTATGGTGAGGGCAAAGTATTACCATGTGAACAATCCCAGTGCTCTCTTGGTAGCACCATGGCATCAAGAGAAATACAGCAAATCTCCCTCTCCACAGCATGGTGAGTGGTCTACTGATAGCAAACTGATGGGAAGATTGAGACAAGAGTTCCTTAGGGTGGACAAGCACAATGGGATGCAATCTGCATCCCTCTAAGTACCATCCTAACTAATAAGGTCACAAATCCATTTGATTATTTGACATTACTTGGATATTGCCTTGCTACATCATTTATCTGTGATCTCAAAGATGTGAGAACATTCTCTTCATTGGTAGGGATAGCAAAGGTATGCATTCTTCTGTGCTGTTTTTATCCATGGTTTTCCAAAGAAGATCTACCCAATGAGTTATCTATCCTCCTCTGCTACTGTGATGGCAATGAGATTAGGATGTTTTGCTGTTTGTGTTTTACTAAAAGTGCCTCTGATTGAATCTTGCCCTTATCAATCAAGTCTTTACAAGGAGTAAAGTACAGAAATGAGTTCCTTTAACTAGAAACAGTGTATGTGTTTATATTGTTAATTATTTTAGTGTAATTAAAGATCTTTCCCACCCATTGATGGGCCTGCCCATTGTGGGAAGCTTGATTAGGGGAGTTGTTTTGTAGGAGGGTCCCAATGCCTTTTGTTCTTTTCTATTGAGGCACTGGGTAAGAGTTTTATGCCCTCTGGCTCTAAAAAGTGTATAAATACTCTGAGTTGAGGTTTTACTTTGGGGGCTTAGTTTTTGGTAAGAAAGTTTGTTTGGCCAGATGAGGATTCTGGGCTCCCCCAGATGTTGTTCTTCTCTCTCTGGTAACTATGGTCAGACAATTGGGGTCCAATTGTCTGTTGAATTCAGGCAGAGGAAGCCAAGTCTGTTGATCTTTTGATTTCTCTGTATTTTCTTTGAAATTCAGGGTGCTGACTCCCTGAACTAACTGAATGATATATGAATTTGGTTAAAGGAATGATACATGTACTTGATTAAAGTGGTTGTTAACCCCTTGAAAGTTGTTTTCCTTTTATGAATGCAGATCCAAGAACCTGTGACAGCAAGCCCTCCTGTGTATGTTGGGGTGCTTACTGATACAGTGACTTTTAATATTTCATGCCTATTTTTTCAGACTAAGGTCTTCTATCTCTTATCTCACACCTTTACTAAATAGATGGTCCACCTCCATTTCCAGTATTGCATACCTTGGACAATCTTTTTTACATCACTGCTCATGTGCAAGTCATTGCTGGGATCATGCAGCAGCTTATTTGCAACCCCTCATGTATCTCTCCACTACCCTTTAGGTAAACTCCACTTTCTTCTGAGATTGTGAGATCCCATTCCACTATGGGATCTTCTGATTCTTCTAAGATTATGGGATTCCATAATCTACCACCATATCTCTAGATTATTATGTTGAAGTTGTGGAGTTTTATGACCTTTTCCATGTCAATATTTAGATAAAACTGATTGCTCATGAGTAATTCTACAAAGCCTAAAATGTCTGCAAGAATGTTATTCCTAGAGCAGATGCTCATTTTTCTTGCCAACTCCCAGAAGCTTTCCATTATGTGACCCTTTCATCATTACTACTAAAATAAATGGTTAGTCCTTAATCCTATCATTGAAGGGATACATCCCTTAGAGAGCACATAGAAAGTAGGGCAAATATTTTGCAATTGTCTGCTGAATAAATGCAGAGAAGACAACCAAGTCAAATTATTCAGTCTCTTGACTCAATCATTCAAATAGTTTGAGGTCCTGGTTTATTCAGATTTTTTTTTTGTATTGCTGTTTTAATTCTGAAAACTCTTAATAAACTATTTGATTCAATGTTTATAGAATGCCTACTATGAACAAAGCATTGTGAGAGTAGATGAGGGACATCCAAAGATAATTAAACATGGTCCCTGTCCTCAAGTTTGCAACCTAGGTATATTGACAAGATATGATGATAACTTATTATAATACAAAGTAGAGTATGAAAGTACATACATGAGCCATACTAAGATCAAAGGTCTAAGAATTCTGTTGTGATTCAGGGGAAAAGGCTGTTGATCCACATTCAAGATGTATTTTGGCTGATTCATTGTTCCCCAGTGACAAATTAAGTATTTTCCACATAATTGTTCCAATGCATAGTAGAGAGTAGCTATGGCTATATCTATACAATGTAAAACAGTGGTTCCAAAAATAGTCCATCACATATTTCATATCATCTTAACAACCACTTTGAATCATCATGTACAACTAGTCACAAGCAGTTCAGGAATAGATCCTTAATAAAAAATTAAACTTTTTTTCAGTCAAGCCAACCTACGTTGTTCCTATGTATGCTGTATATCTATGTGTATATTTTTAAAAATTAAAACTGAAACAGGGTACATATCATTAATAACCAAGATATTTTTAAATAATGGAACAATTGTTTTCCTTGCTTTCTCCTAAAGATATCCCGTTCTTCTCCATTCATTCCAGTTCTAGATGCTTCTCTCATGCTTTAAATTTAAAAGTCAAAAGGAGTCATTAACATTAGAGCTCTCAAACCACTGTCAAGGTAGACAGAGTTTCAAATAGCTTTTGTATCAGAAGATGTAGCTTTGAGCTATCTCCAGAAGTTATTAACATTATTGGCTCACTTATTAGTGCCAAGCTTTGGAGAGGTGCCAGATACAGTCTCAGAACACGATACCCTGTCTTACACAGGGCTATCCTAATTGCTTTTCCAAGAGTTGACATCTGTAGGAAATATGCAGAATACCAGAACTGTTAAGTTAAAAAGTACCTCAGTGGCTACCTAGTTCAAAGATCAAAGGAATTCTCACTGTAACATACTAAGCAAGTGGCCATTCAGCCTCTATTCAAAGACCTCCAATGAGGATGAACTCATTACTTCCTGGGGCAATCTACTTTACTTTTGGATAGTTTTAATTGAAAGGAAGTTTCTTTTCCCTGTCATCAAACCTAAGTGTACCCTTTTACAGCTTCTGCCCATTTGCCCTGTTTATGCCATCTGGGCTTACATACGGATCACAACTACAGCTGGGAAATGCCCCAGAGCTATTGGCAGTGCAATCACGTCCTTCTTGTACTCTAGAAAATCATTTAGGTCTGAATTGTCTTTTGTAGGCAATAAGAATTATTACAAAGTAGCACAATAGGGACCACTCTCTAAATATTAGGGAAGGAAATCTGTTCTTCCTCTTCCTCAACTCCTTTATCTCAAAACACCTTAACCCACATACAATACTGTTCAGCAGGAAGTGGCTTAGAGATGTGTTTTTCAAATGTCAATGTGTCACAATTCACAGCCTCTCTGTCATCACCTTCCAGAGTGCTAACAATAACCTCCTTCCTCCTCCCCTCTATCACGCCTCACTATAGAGCACAGCCAGAGCCTCTTTGAATGTCTCTGGTGAAAACTCCTTAGCTAGGAAGGGATATGGGCATGCCTGACGAGATTGCTAGTGCAGTGATTGGAATGAATAGGCCTATCCAATCAACCAAATTATCTCACCCTTCAATTCCCTGATTCTGTCTACAAATGCACAGAACCTTATTTCCCAAATGGTACTTCCCACAACTCATAAACTTCAGTTTTCCCTCTTCTCCCATACAGTCAATCACTAAGCTTAACAGTAAGCTCTATAAACTGTTTATTCCTTCCCAAATTTTTCACCAGCATTACCTTTTCCAACCCCAAATCATCCATAACTGTTTAAACTTCCTGATTACCAGTATCTAATGATCGGGCTCCTAATTCTATAGCTGATGATTCATTCTTTAGTAGGCATACCTAAACATTATTGCAAAGATTTAATACTTATAACACCTATAATATCCCTAAAGGGGTGTTCCTTCTTCCGTCAGGGAAACTGTCTATTCTAGAGTGGTTCTATCTAGTTGTGCCATCACAAAAGCTATCTTTCTCTGATTTGTTGCTAGGGTGAGAGATAATGTTTTACAAATTAATTCATTCTGACTCAGAAAGTGCAATGTCTGTTTCTGCTGCCTTTAAGATAAAGGATGCTAGAAAAATATTCTGATGTATGGATGAGTCCATAGCTATTTGCATTCCTAAGGGAATTGGTGGAGCAGATTGGAGAGAATAAGTCTAACACAGTCCAATGTTAAAGGATAGTCCTACTGCAATAGTACTGAGTGATACTCTGAAGTTCAAGCAAAATTTTCAGAATCTGTGTACATTCTGGGCCAGACAATCTAGTGTGAGATAACCTAAGAGGTAGGGAGGTGTATAATCCATGGTGCCAGTGGTATTGTTATAACTAAGATTCTCAAACTAGCTCCCAAGAAGAGGGAGAGTCTAATATTAAGGTGTCATATCAGTGATACAGCCCCAGATATCCTCATTATCAAGGAATCAACCGATACCAGAAAATATTCTCCAGTCAACTTTAGAAGTCGTAACAGTGAGTACCAAAATAGGAGGCTAACAGACAGACATGTTGCCCTGGCTGCTTACTTAGACACTGACATCTATGAAAAGACATATGGGAACACAAATGGGAGCACATCTACATCAAGAAAGTGTTCTAGGTCATCTAAACAATTTATCTATGTCCTTCCTTATATTCACTCTCAAATCTGGGTCTGAGTTCTCTTGCAAGTGACATTCCTAGGATTGCAAAACTTCACAAAAACAGCCTCTAAAAATCAGTAAGGGAAATCTACTCTTAATTTCCTCCTTGAATCTTTGACTATATTCTTTTTTTCTGTCCCTATTCCATGCCTATATACACACACACATACATACATACACACACACACACACACACACACAAATGCACACACATCCATTGGGTGCTGATATATGTCAAGTGCTAACCTTTCTCTGCTTGTCCATCACCCCTGTCCAGGGTGCTGACAGTCATATTCCTTCCTGATCTCTGTCACTGCCAGACTTTTCTTTGTTCATCATTACTCAATAACCACTACTCCTAAAATGTTCACACCAGACATGTCCTCCTCCTTGTCATTGCTATCCATTAATTTCCAAGACATTTCCCCACCTTCCCCAATGACTTCAGTATCTAGTTCATAGTTTTCCTCTAAATCACCAACATAGTGCTCAACTACTCCAATATTTAAGTTGAGTCTTCTAATAACCTGATCTTTCATCACATCAATTTCCTGGACCCATCTTCTCCACTCTCTATTATCCATAGAGGTTGATACACTTTCAAACTCGCCATCACCTCCAAATGCTCCACCTTCAAGATCCTAATTTCTCAAATCCCTCTCTCTGGTCATGGTCTTCTTTTTCCTCACTTTTTTTCATGATCTCATTCCACTTTGATGTTCTTGTCATTCTCATAATGGTCTATTGACCTTCACCCTCTCCATGTCTTTCTAAAACACAACTACTGTTCTGATTTCATACACATATCTTCACAGCCTTTACCAGGCAGCTATTTCAAAAATTCACTGCTATTCAACATTGAATCTATTGCTATCTTGTCTTTTGTTTTTTTTTCTACTGTATTACTCTCCAATTTGCTTGTCTCTATCATATGCCTTCTCAAGTCCTCCTAAGCTGCCAGGAGTTACTGAGCATTTTCTCAAATATCCATGGATCTACTGTAAGTCCATAGTCTCTAATCTCAACTAAGCCCTTACCATATTTTGGAAATCCTTTAATTCTTCTCTGATTGACTTTCTTATGCTTCCCATAGCAGCTGTTCTAAACACTATTTCTTGTTTTTAGGTTCCCAAGCCCTTTCTCTTAATGGATGACTTTACCTCTCACTTTTGTAGGGAAAAGTGAGGTCCTATGTGCTTCACTTTTATGCAGCTATCCCTTATATCTACAACAGACCCTTCCCTCCATCTCTGACTGTTGATATCCTTTGCATTCTTTAAGGCCTAGTTTGAGTTCTGCATCCTCCTTGAAGTTTTCCTGGATCTCCACAGCTAGAAGTAATATCTCTGCTTTTTGAAATTTTGTAGTCATTCTTTTTGACCTCTTCTATGTATTTAATTATTGTCTAAAATTTTTATTCCTTTCTTCTATTGCACTGGTAGCTATTTTTGTGTAAATAGTCTTTATCCTCAAATAAAATATATGTTATGAACAAATGTACAAATCGAAGAAAGTTCAAGATGTAAGGTAATGAAAGAAAAGAAGAGATCTTCATGAAATAGTTTAGAAAAGATTAAAATGAAATACACTTTCAGCTTAGGAGATCTACAAATACAGCACAGAATAACCAAACAAGTACAGCTTTCAACAAACTACAACATGATGAAAGTTTAGAGAAAGATTTTCATGTTGATATCATAACAGATGAAAAACAATGCAAAAATTATATGTATGTCTATATAAGACAGAACTCCTGATTCCCCCCTTGCTACCTACAAAGGTGAGTTAGAGTCATCTGTCTTTAAAAAAGAAAATTTTCATTAGATCTTTCCATCTTTGCTACCTATCATTGTACATCCCTCTTCTCTTTCTCAGCCAACCTCCTTAAACAAATCAGTCCATCCCATTTACTTTACTTTCCCTCTCTTTTAAACACTATAACTTGGTTTGTGATCCCATAGTTCAAGTTATTTATGACTTCTGAATTATCAAATCAAATAGACTCCTTCTTGACTTTTCTGTAGCATTTGAAACCACTGATGACTATTTCCTACCTGGTTTTCTTATGACATGACTCTTGGTTCTTCTCATTCCTGTCTCACCACTTCCCAGTATCCTTTGATCATTCATTATCTTTGTTTTACACACTAACTTTGGATGTTCTCCATAGTTGGGTTGGGTCTTCTTTTATCTGTCTATACATTTTCTCACTCAGTAGTATCATCAACTTTTATGGATTCAATTACCATCTCTATGATAATGATTCACATTTATATGTTCATACTTAATCTCTCTCCAGCACTCCTGTGCTGCATCACACACTGTCTACTAGATATTTCAAACTGGATTCCAATAGTCATCTCAAATTCAATATATACCAAACAGCATTCCATCTTCCTTCAAAATCTACCCATCTCTTGAATTTCCCTATTAAGGGTCAAGGAGACCACCTTTCTTCAAGTAATCTAGGTTCAAAATTTTAGAGTCTTCCTTGACTCCTCATTTATACTCACCCCATATGACTAATAAGTTACCAATCTTGACATTTCTAGACTTGTACACATTCCATTCTCTCTGTTTACATAGCCACTACCCTAATTCACCTCATCACCTCATATCTAGACTATGATTCTAGAATTTAGCATGATATCTGGAACATAATGGGCCTTTAACAAATATCTGTTGAATTAACTTAACTTGAATATCATGTTTCATCTCCCTACCTGAAGTTACTCTCTATTACAGTCCATCTGCCACATAAATGTCAAAGTGATTTCCCTAAAGTGTAGGTCAGATTATACCATCTCCCTACTCAATAAAATCCAGTGATGCTCTATTACCTCTGTTATTGTTGTTCAGTTGTTTCAGTCATGTCCAATTTTTCATGACTCTTTTGGGGGTTTTCTTGGCAAAGGTAGTTTGCCATTTCCTTCTTCAGCTCATTTGACAGATGAGGAAACTGAGTAAAACAAGAGTAAGTTACTTGTCCAAGGTCATGCTGCCAATAAGTATCTGAGGTCAGATTTGAACTTAGGTCTTCCTAACTCCAGACCCAGCACTCTATCCACTGCCCTATAAACTCCTCTGTTAGGCATTTCAGTGTCTTCACAACCTGATTCTTTTCTATTCTTTCAGACTTCTTACACATTATCTACCTCCACATAATCTACATTCTGGATATACTGGTCTGCTTTGGTATTCTCCACAGACCATGCCCCATCCCCCATCTCTGTCTCCTTGTGTTGACTGCCCTGCTCTCCTACCATGCTAGAATACATTTTCTCCTCACAGTTTCCCCTCAAAATTCATGATTTCCTTTAAGATACCCCAAATGCCACCTTTTACATGAACTTTCTTTTCATAACCCAAGCACCTAGTACCTTCCTGTCCAAATGTGGTTCATCAGTATCAACATGAGTATTTATACAGTACTTCAAGGTTTCCAAAGCACTTTAAAAATATTATATCATTTAATTCTTACAAAAACCCTAGAAAGTAGGTACTATTATTTGACACCATTTGATAGATGTGATTCATTTGATATATGTTATGTGTCAATTTTTATATGTACCCACTGTCTCCTCCCTTTCAAATGTAAGCTCCCTGAAGAGAGGGATGTTCCTTTTCTCTTTTTGTATTCCCAGTGCTTAACACAGTACCTCGCACACAGTAGGGACTTAATAAATTCTTGTTGATTGATTGGTGGATTGGCTAGTTGACTTGTTTGTTGATTTATTCAAAGTCAGGAAGACCTGGGTTCAAGTCCTGCCTCTGACATATACTGGCTGTATAAATCATGTAACCTCTCAATTCCCTCGACTCTCTGAGAAAAAAAAAAACTACTAATTTATATTAAGTAATATTTCCTTACAAGAAATTTTGCCAAAGAAATCACAGCTTCAATACACACACACAAACACAAACATATATGTGCATATGTGTATACATACATACACAGAGAGAAATACACATAAAGCCCATATACATATATGTGTATGTGTATATATGCACATACATAAATATATACATATATGTCTGTGTTTTATAGTAGATAGTTTTATAACAGATCATTAAAGAAGGTGACAGACTTGGAAACATTTAACTGTGTCCTTTGTGTGACATCATTTGAAGTCAAGTCTCTTAGCAAGGGGTGGAGATTAGGACAAGAGGTGGTGAGAGAATGGCTTCCAATACTAGTGTTCATAAATCATCTCAATTCAAATCTGTTTTGCAAAGGAACAATTTAGTAGAAAGTGTGACTTCTCCTGTAATTGTAGTTTGGATTTTCCTACAGATTCCACTGAAAAGCTATGGAACTGCAAATGAAGAAGAGTCTATTTGCTCCTGCCTTCTGTCACAGTCTATGCCTTCTTTTCTTTTACAAGTTATGGGGAAAAGGGACAGGGAGAGATCTTTTATGATAGAATCAGCCTTCATTTTGCTTACTAAATGAGTCATTTAGTGTGATTCCATCTAGAAAAATATAGACCATGAACACTAAAGAAATCAACAACAACAACAACAACAAAAAAAAAAGATAAAAAAATGTTGTTGCCTAGAAGTCTCATTCTCTTGATTTTAGCAGAATTTTGACCTTCCTGTTGGCAAGTAGCGGTTTTCTTCAGGCTTCATGTCTTTAATTCACACATTGTTATCCAATTACATTTGAGTTCTTGAAGTTTTTTTCCAGAGACACTGTCTTCAGAGAAATGTAGCTCCAAAATAGCTTAGCCTTTTTGTAGTACTTTACCTATATAATGGGTCCTAGCACTCAGTAATATAAGGGATGATGGATGGTTTTTTCCTACTTCTTTCCAAACCTAAAACATCATAGATATAAGGAAATAGATCCCTTCCTTTGCTATGAAGAATTCACCAATGCAGATGATTAAATCTTGAAGAGTTACCTAGGGCACTGAGAAGATAAGTGACTTCTCCAGTGTCACTCAGTTAGTGATTCAGAAGTGTGACTTGAACCCAGGTCTTCCAGGCACCAAGGCTAACTTTCTCTCAGACACGCCAGGACGGCTTTCACCACAGCCTAAGCAAATGGAACTCCAGAACAGCCTGATCTTAGCCCATAGCATCTCCTTAAAGAGAATGAAAATAGGAAGCCACAAAGAGGACACCCAGGGATAAGTAACATTTCCAGAACTGCTTCCAACCAGAAGGGGAAAGGCAAAAAGTAAATAATTCAGTGGCAATAGCATATCCTTGGGAAGCAAGGCTGAGTTCACCATCTGTTTTTGAAGTTTCCAAGAAAATGACAAAAAAAAGACTTTTTCAGAACATTTTCCTGATATTCAAATATACCTTTTTACTTAAACTCTTACCAAAGTTTTAACCAGAGAATTTAAAACCAATCCTAATAGACTCTCCCCAACCTTGAACCCATTCCTCCACTTGTCTATTTCTTCATTTTCTGGAGCAAGTATATGTTAGGAAAGGAGTAGGAAAAGAGTGATAATGTCAGAGAGAAGGAATGCTTGGATCAGAGTACTCCATTTCAAAAACAACACAACAAAATTTTTAAAACCAAAAGAAGTCTTCTACCCTTGTGACCTTAAACAAGTCATTTCATTTCCTGGGCCTCAGTTTTCTCATCTATAAAATTATGAGTTTGGATGTGAGGTGGTGCTGGAACCTGTTCAAAATGGCTCGCCAGAGCCAATTATTAAATTTTAAGTGTGAGCATTTACACCTTAGAAACTGAAATATGCTACAAATCAGGACTTGATTTGTTATTTTTCTAGTTGTCTAGACTTAAGAAAGTGATGGTGAAAATGTAAATGATGCAGATTAAATGTAAAAGTGTGTTATAAGAGTTGGTCATTAAAACATTTACCAGAAGACCATTGATTGGACTAAATAATGCCTGAGGGTCTCTTCAAGCTCTAAATCTCTAATTATATGATTTCATACCCTGAGGCAGAACATCCCATACCCCCTCCCCATCCCTATATTTTATTTTAAGTTGGAAGCTGATTAGTTCTCATAGTTTTGTTATCTAATGTTTAGTTGTTATTTTTCATTTGAGGGTTAGCAAGAGAAGGGGAGTGGATATAAAACTGTCCTAAGAACCAAGATGATTTGGATTCAAGTACTACCTCTTACATATACTAGCTGTGCAACCCTGGGCAGATCATATGACCATTCACTGCTCTAGGCAACTTTGTAAGACTTTTGTCTTTGTAAAACTTTTTAAGTTTTAGAGAAAGTCTTGATTTGCATTTGTAGAGAGTTCCCTTATTGAAGAGTTCCCAATACTAATGAAATCCCAGTCCCTCTCCTTTGATGATTTACATTCATTTCAAGGTACATGTAGAAAACACTGAACAAAATATAAAATAATAAATAACTTTTTTTTAAAAAAGAAACTATACAAAACCAACTTTCTAATGGGATCACTTTAAAAAGCAATTACTCTGAGAGGCAGAGCCAAGATGGTGGAATAGATCTGCTACAGCTCTCCCTGCAAACCCCTCAAAAAACCTGTAAAAAAATGACTAAACAAATTCTAGAGAGGCAGAAGTGACAAAATGACAGCCTGGAGTAAATTTCCAGCCCAAGACAATTGGGAAGGTCAATCGAAAGGGTCTATTGCACCAGGCTGGAAGCGAAGCGCAGTTCAGTGTGGGTCATGCCAGCCCAGTGAAGATGGAGCAGGCCTTAGGGGACTGAATCCCTGGCAGTTGCTGTGGATTCCTGACTTCTCAACCCACAAATGCTAAAGACAGCTTCAAAGGTCAGTGGGAAGGGTCTCTCACCTCACTGAGAGGGGAGCATGGTCCAGTCCCAGACCCAGGATGGCTGCAGCCACTGCTAAAGGGGAGGCTGCTTCAGGCACCCTCTGCTTAACAAGGCTCAAAAGTCAAATAACTGGCTGGGAAAATGGGCAAACAGGGGGAAAAGAAATGGACTATAGATTCTTACTTTCTCAATGAAGAGGTATTTTCTTATGTCATTAGTGATGAGGAAGATCAAAACATATAGCCAGAAGAAGACAACAAAGCCAAAGCTCCTATATCCAAAGCCTCCGAGAAAAATATGAATTGGTCTGACACCATGGATTTTGAAAATCAAGTAAAAGAAGGAGAGGAAAAATTGGGAAGAGAAATGAGTGATGCAAGAAAATCATGAAAAATGAGTCAACAGCTTGCTAAAGGAAACCTCCCAAAAATACTGAAGAAAATAACAGCTTTAACATTAGACTACCCAATGGGCAAAAGAAGTCCAAAAAGCCAATAAGGAGAAGAATGCTTTAAAAAGAAGAATGGGCCAAATGGAAAAAGAGGTCCAAAAGCTCACTGAGGAAAATAGTTCTTTAAAAATTAGAATGAAGCAAATGGAAACTAATGATTTTATAAGAAATCAAGAAACTATAAAACAAAACCAAAAGCATGAAAAAATAGAAGACAAGGTGAAGTATCTCAATGGAAAAATAACTGACCTGGAAAACAGATCCAGGAGATAATTTAAAAATTATTGGACTATCTGAAAGCCATGATCAAAAAGACAGCCTAGACATCATCTTTCAAGAAATTATCAAGAAAAACTGCCCAGATATTCTAGAACCAGAGGGTAAAACAGAAATGGAAACAATTCACCGATCACCTGCTAAAAGAGATGCCAAAAGGAAAACTCCTAGGAATATTGAAACCAAATTCCAGAGTTCTCAGGTCAAAGAAAAAATATTACAAGCAGCCTGAAAGAAACAATTCAAGTATTGTGGAAGCACAATCAGGATAACATAGGGCTCAGCAGCTTCTACACTAAGGGACTGAGGGCTCAGAATATGATTTTCCAGAGGTCAAAGGAGATAGGATTAAAACCAAGTATCACCCAGCAAAACTGAGTATGGGAAAAAATGGAACTTCAATGAAATAGAGGACTTCCAAGCATTCTTATAGAAAAGACCAGAGCTGAACAGAAAATTTGACTTTCAAGTACAAGAATCAAGAGAATCATGAAAAGGTAAATAGGAAACAGAAACCATAATGGACTTATTAAATTTGAATTCTTTATATTCCTACATGAAAATATGTTATTTGCAACTCATGAGACCTTTTTCAGTATTAGAATAGTTGGAGAGAATATATGTGTGTGTGTGTGTGTGTGTGTGTGTGTGTGTATGCATATGCGTATGTGGATGGATCAATGGATGGATGGATGGATATAGATAGAGAGATAGATAGATAGATAGATAGATAGATAGATAGATAGATAGATAGATAGATATGGAGAGAGAGACAGAGAGAGCACAGGTTGAGCTGAATATGAAGGAATGATATCTAAAAAAAAAAATTAAGGGTTGAGAGGAATGTACCAGAAGAAAGGGAAAGGGAGAGGTAGAATGGAGTAAATCATCTCACAGAAAAGAGGCAAGAAAAAGCTTTTACCATGGAGGGGAAAAACGGGAAGGTGAGAGGGAATAAGTGAGCCTTCCTTTCATTGGAATTGGCTTGAGGAGGGAATAGTATTCATGCTTAATTGTGTATAGAAGTTTATTTTACCCGACAGGAAAGCAGGGGGAGGAGCAGAAGAGAGGGAGGATAATAGAAGGGATGACAGATTGGCAGAAGGGTTAATCAGAAGCCAATGCTTTAGTAGATGGTCAAAGAGAAGAACTGAATAAATAGAGGGCAGGACAAGATAGAGGGAAATACAGCTAGTCTTTCACAACATCATTTTTATGGAGGTGTTTTACATAACTACACATGTATTACCTTTATTAAATTGCTTGCCTTCTCAATAAGGATGGGGGAGGGGGGGAGAAAGGAGGGAATGTAGAGCTCAAAATTTTAAAAATAAATATTAGAGGTTGTTTTACAACTAGGAAATAAGACATATAGACAATGGAGCATAGAAGTCTATCTTACCCTACAGAAAAATAGACGGGAAGGGGATGAGAGGGAGGAGATGGAAGAGGGAGAAGATTGGAGAAAAGGGCATTCAGAATACATGCTGTCCTGGGTTGGGGGTAGGCGGGACATGGGGAGAAAATTTGAAATTCAAAATTTTGTGAAAGTGAATGTTGAAAACTGGAAATAAATTTACATGGAAAAAAATGAATGTTTAAAACTACCTTTACATGTAATTGGAAAAAATAATATTTACAAAAAACAAGTAATTACTCTCCTATCACCTAGAGAGCTACATTTTTCCCTCAGAGAAATTACTCTTCATGTACTATTTTCCTATACCAAAAGGGTTGGGTCTGTGGTCCTTGCAACAATACTGGACTATATTCAAATGTATTCCATAAGACAAGAAACGCCACTCTGGGTTCAACCTTAACCAGGACCCACTGAGTTTTCCCAAGGTTAAGGACTAACCTAAGAAGCTCAAGACAAACCATGCTCTTCTCCCTCAAAGGCCAATTTTTGTCTGAATCATGAGCACAGGCCCCTCAGTTCTCATTTTCACATAATCCAGAGAGAACTCTAAAAGAAGCCAAGAACTCCAAGAAGCAATCATGAACTTCAACAGTCAGTGGCCTAATAAGGTCAACAAAGATTTTGAGAATAGCATTATCTCCAAAATGAAAGGGACCTTAGAGTCCACTTTTTCCAGCTGTACCACACGAGAACTCTGGTCTATCAGATCCCCAATAAGCTACTAGAATCTAGCCTCAATTTATATTTATATACCATTAAGAGGGACCCTAGAATCTGCTAAGATATCTCATTTCAACATTAGACAAGCTCTGGCTGTTAAGGAGTTTTTCCTTGTATGCAATCTAAATCTGCCTCTCTAAACGTCTACCCCTTCTCCTGGTTCTAGAACCAAGAAAAAGAAGTCTAATGCTGCTTCCATTTGAAATCCTTTCAAATGCTTGATGACAGTATTTATACCCACCCCCCAGCACCCAAGTCTCCTCTATAGTAAACATTTGCATTTCCTTCAATCAATCCTCATATAGCAGGATCTTGAGGACTTTCACCTTGCCAGAATGCTTTTCAACTTATCTACACCCTTCCTAAAACATAGTAACTAGAACCGAGCACAGTATTTCAGATGTATTTCAATCACAGCAGAATTCAATGGGATTATCAACTCCCTAGACCTGAGCATTATGCTTCTCTAAAGGCAGAGGTGGGGGGGGGGGGGGAGAGATAGTGATGATACAGTGGATGAACAGAGAGAGCTGCCTTCAGTGTCAGAAAGCTCTGGATTCGTGTCTTGAGTTCTGCAGAAATTGTGCTAGCTGTATAACCTTGGAAAAGTCACTTCACCTTTTAGTGCCCTTGACCCTTCTAATATGGGATTTGTGACCTTGTTTTTATATATACATGTATATGTATACAGAGAGAATTGTATTTCAACTTAATTAGTTTCCTTTTGCAATCCTATGTATTTTATTCATACATTTCAAAACATCATTCAGAGAAGGGGTCCATAAGCTTTACCAGACTGCCAGAGGAGTATCTAGGACACACAAAAAGTTTAAGAACGCTAGTTCCAAGACTAAAATTTGAAGAATAGGTAGGTATCCATCTGCATTACTAGAGGAATTTTCCTCACCCTAGATCAATTAAATTATAAGTCCAATCCCAAAAGATGCAGTAGACATGTTACAAATGTGAGACATTGTCATTCCTTAATTCACTTTATTAAAAGAAGAGGAAGGGAAAAAACAAGCATTTACATAGCTAGTAGGTGTCAAGCACTGTGCTAAGCACTTTTGACAAAGATTATTTCATTTGATCCTCATAACAACCCTCTGAGGTGTGTAATATTATTATCCCCATTTTACAGTTGAGTAAATTGAGACGGATATTCAGTGACTTGCTCAACATCACATTATTAGTATCTGAGGCCACATTTGAACTCAGATCTTCCTGACTCTGGGTCTAGCATTCTATCCATCTTGCCATCAGCTGCCTCAAGAAGTCAAGAGACAAATGTATCTCACTGCAAATAGAAGGGAAATGCTCACATCACAGAAAATCTCATGTTACATCCCCTGCTCTCCAAAGAAAGATCATCTCAACTAGGCAAATATTATCTATAAAATGTAAATTCATTATACCTAATATTTTGAAGATAAACAAGGGCGTCAAGGGAAGGCTATAAAGTTTTTAAGGGATAACATTATCACCTGCATTACAGAAGCATCAGTACAGAATGGGAAAATACTATACTGTTCACACCGTCATGATGACCATAAATTTCCATCTGGGGTTAATGAATTCCATGATTGGAGCTGAAAAGTGCCTGCAATTTCAGCAGTGAGAAAGTTCTGCTTGCTCCCCACCTCAGATGAAGATAGCTCCCTTGTTGAAGAACTGGCAGTGAAGTTCTGCCTAGTGGTCACATTTTAGAAACATGAAGGATATCAGTTGTTGGGGAAGGAGAGACAGAAGAACAGTGAATTACCAGCTGGAAAACCCGAGAATTCTGTGTTCATACTCATGTTGTCATTGTTCAGTCATTTTTTAGTCTTATCTGACTCTCTCTGGCCCCACTTGGGGTTGTTTTGGCAGAGACTGGAGTGGTTTACCATTTTCTTCTCCAGTTCATTTCACAGATGAGGAAACTAAGGCAAATAGGGTTAAGTAACTTGCACAGGGTCACACAGCTAATAAATGTCTAAGGTCAGATTTGAACTCAGGAAGAGGAGTCTCCAGGCCCAGTACTCTATTCTCTGTGCCACCTAGCTGCTCATGCTGCTTATAGTAACATGGATTTAGCTACAGAAGGAACTTTGGGGTTGATCTGTTCCAACTTCCTCAATTTAAAGATGAGGAAGCTGGGACAGATAGGTGACATGGTGGATAGAGCACCAACCCTCGAGTCAGGAGGTCTTGAGTTCAAATCCATTCTCAGAGTCTTACTAATTGGGTGACCCTGGGAAAGCCATTTAACCCCAATTGCATCCCAAATAAATAAATATGAGGAAGTGGAGGGACTGGGATGACTTGCCCATGGTAATAATAAGTGGCAGATCTGAGAATCAAACTCAAATATGATTCTGTGCACAATATTTTTTCCTCCTATACCATGTAACTGAAAGTAGCTTAAGATGCAGCTCCTTCTCTCATGGCCCAAGCTCTGCTTCTGTTCCTATGCTCTTTCGCTCTCTGACCATAGACAATACACTCCATAAAGAGGAAATATGCTGATCAACAGCAGATTATCCATCCCTTCCACAAGGCCCAATAGGGTCCCTTTGGCAATATTATCAGAGGGCTCACAAAGTGAAGGGAGGTTGTCATGGTTGGAAAACTGTTGAACTTGAAAGAAAATGAAATCTGGTTTGGCTTTGAATCCAACCTCCACACTTGTACTTGTACATCCACTTCCAAGTCTCTCTAGGTTTCAGTTTCTGCATCTACATATGGTTGTGCTGTTATTGTCACAGCTGAGCTGGTGACAGGAAGGTAGGTATAGGTCACTTTTGCTCTCTACCACATTTTTGTGGGCAAAACTACTCTTCCCCTCATGATATGACTCTCTCTTAAGCTATTTCCTCAGACCATCCCCTTTGGACCATGGAATAATGGTGGATTTTTGCCTTAATACTAGCCCAACCAGTTAGTAGCCCACTGGTACTAACTTATTTTCCTATATTGTGTGTGTGTGTGTGTGTGTGTGTGTGTGTGTGTGTGTCCCAGGAAGCTGCAAAAACTGAGAAATAGCTTTTTCTGTTGAGTCTGAGCCAAGTCTACAACCAGAAATCCTGCTCTGGTGAAATACTTGACATTTTAAATCTAATTTTCTCCCCTCAAAACAGTTCCCAATCACACTTCTTAATGCTACATTCAAACAGCAGTATATAGAATTTAACAATGTATTTGGCTGACTCCCTTATCACATTCCCAAGTTAAGTAAGAAAGTAAATATTTAAATACAAAAAGGTAAAAAAATTTCCAAGAAATTATGGTAATGTGTAACATATATTGATTGCCTTCTCAGTGAGTGTAGAAGGAGAAAGAAGGAAAAGAATTTGGAATTCAATGTTTTTTAAAAGAGTATTAAAAATAAATTTGTTTTAAAAAAATAAATTATGATGAACTTACCAATTCACAGTGGAAACATCAGAGGAAAAGAGGAGAGGGACAAAAAAGAATAATAGGCTTCAGTGTATAATCTGAATGAGTATCAGCCATGTAAGATCTACTCCAACATGACTCTTAGGTACTGATCTTCTTGTGCACTCTGCCATGGAGTCAGCATTTCTGATGTTCCCACTTCTCCTTGCTCTCATGGTTTCTCTCTTGTCTCTTCCTACGTCTTCAAAGGATGGGAAGGGCCACCTTGGGATTCAGAGTCAACCGTTCCTTCAGGCCCAAGGACAAGTCTGAACTCAGGGACTGAAGAGCAGTACACTAGATTTCTGCCTAGATTTACATATACCCATCTCTCCAACATCCTCATATCCTTGGCAGCTCTTTTCAGAGATATGGTCAAAACGGTGATATGTATAAGATAAGAAGAAGAAGAAGAATGCTTTGCCATTGACTTTACCTGGTTCTAATTAGGATCACCTAAGATAATATATCCAAAGTTCTAACAGTAGCAGTTGTAGTAATAATGGTGATGGTAGAGGTGGTGATAATGGTGGTGGTGGTGGTAGCATTCCCTTATCAAAAAGGAAGATGATTGATGGGCATTTTTAGAGAACATGACAAACAGGTCAAAGTCCTATAGAAATATTTCTGGAACAAAAAGACATCATTTCACAGACCAGTAATAAAGACTGATAATAGACATATGCCATTGGATTTGTCAAATGTAACCAGAAGTGGTTTACCTCTTGATGAAGCCTATAAAACATTTAAGATCTAAATAAAGGAGGCTCCATGGATAATATCTGCATGAACACAGCAGTGAATGTGTTAACAAAGATACAATGAACAAATGACTGAGAATGAGGATTTGTTCATGATGACAACTCAGGACAAGATCATTGCCACCCAAAGTGACAGATTGGTTATCCTAAGGAGGCTAGACTTAGCAATTGATGAAGATTATGCAAGGAAATGGTAGAAAGTATACACACATCATTATAAGATGAAGAATTTAATCTCTAAGCTATGTAGAACAAAAAGCTTTCAAAGTATAGATACAACATAAGAGATCAAAATCATGTGAGAACAGCATAAGGTGCATATTATCCCTATTCTATCTGCTACTAGAATTGCGTAGCAGATGTTTTTAGTGAGCCTGTGGAGAATAAGTTTGTGTGCTAATACTTTTAATTAAACTACAAAAAGCCACTTCTATTCACTCATGTTATAGTCCACAGAATTCATCCCAGAACTATTTCTATCTGAACCCCATCAAAAAGGTTTAGAAGATCAAGATGACTGTGGTGGTGATGGTGGTGATGAAAAAGAACACTGATAAAATGCAGTCTAGGCCCCTGCCCTGAGGGGAGCCAGGCTGTGCAAAAATGCATCTGTAGTGAGGTTCGTCAAGTCAGCAGGTTTCTATTAACTGCCTACTATGTGTACAGCATTGAAATATGTGAAAGGCTACCTGGCTGTGCCAAACTGCAAATAGCTTCCAAATACTTTCTGCTGTAATCATGCTGGTTTCCCAGAAAGATGCTGACTGAAGGATTTCAAATGTTTCTTTGCAATACTTGAATATTCATTAGATAAATTAGTTCTAGATTATTTTTAAAATCACAGCTTGAAAAAGACCAACAAAGGACTGACACAAATGCTACAGAAGGCAGTGTTCAGAATGTAAACATTCTCCTTGTAAGCATAAAATGGTTTCTTTTTTTACAGAACATTCTATAAATAAATGTTTTAAATCTCAATGACTGATAAAAACCAAAAACAAAACAGCTCCATCTTTATTAAATTGAAGCATTGAGGATGTAGAGCATTTTTCAGAAATTTGAGCTAGAAGGAAAGCCTATATTGCATCTGCATCTCCCATGAGGAAAACATCATTTGAAAAATAATAGTAGTCATCATAATAGTATTATTTTGGGTGAAAAGGGCAATTAACCCAAGATGACCAAAAGAGCAGCATCCACCTGACTCCTGTTCATTGAGAAACGTGCCTTCTCATACCAGGGATGATACCATTTATTATTCCGTTATTTCCACTTAAGTAGCTGTTATAATCATTCCCATGCACTGCCAATATAAAGAATCAAGAGTAGGGAAATAGCAAATGAAGGCCTCCTATGTCACAAACAGCTAACAGCTTCCATTTTGGACTATCAAATTAAATGGGAAAATGAATCAGTCCATTGTAAGAGAAGGCTATTCATTACACAAGAAGGTAGAGCAAATGTTATAGTTTACAATGTCAACTAACAGTGCAACACATACAAAACTTTCCCATGTATGTATTGTTAAGACAAAAACTGAAGTCTCTAGAGATGGTTTCCAATATTTACCAATGTCCCGTGACATGGTCCTCCTTCCCATATGCTAGAGGGTAAGTGGTTATCATTTCACAGAGGAATGAAACCCATCTCCCAGGTTTCTCTAAAGCAGGGAGAGAGTGGATCAGATTTAACCTCTTAGTTCTTCTCCAGTACAAATCTAGTATATACGCAGAATCCAAGTTAGGAATGAATAGGCCAAAGCCCCTTTAACCCAAGTATGTTTTCAACTACTTCCTCCTAAGTTTATCCCATCTATATAAATCTCTTCCCTTTTTTGTTCTTCCACATCAATTCCTCATTTTCTTTGAGACCCAGTTCCTAAGCTATCCAACTTTATCTCTTCTAATGTTGATAATTCTTGAATCTACCTATCCTACCCCAATCTCTTGGATGACCTCCAATTTCTCTTCTCCAACTCCCTTTCAGACATCTCAAACTGGATGCCCAGCAGACATCTGAAACTCAATGTATTCAAAACAGAACTCATTCTCTCTTCCTCTAAACTGTCCCTAGCTCCTACCTTACCTATTACTTTAGATGGCAACACTAACCTGCCAGGCTCACAACCTAGGAAAATACATCCTGAATTCCTCACTATCTCTCACCCTGATACCCAATCTGTTGCCAAGACCTGTCTATTTTACCTTTGCCACATTTC
Source organism: Notamacropus eugenii (assembly GCF_028372415.1). Taxonomy (NCBI): domain Eukaryota; kingdom Metazoa; phylum Chordata; class Mammalia; order Diprotodontia; family Macropodidae; genus Notamacropus; species Notamacropus eugenii. The sequence continues at coordinate 374,733,008 of NC_092872.1, forward strand.
TCTAATATGCCCCCTTTCTCTTTTGACACTACCAGTACTCTAGTGCAGACCCTTATCACCCTATGCCTCAATTATTGCAATAGCCTGCTGGTGAGGCTGCCTGTCTCAGATCTGTACCCCCTCTAATCCATCTTCCATTCAAGTACCAAAGTGATTTTCTGAAAGCACATGTTCAACCATGTCACATCACCACCACCCCTACTCAACAAACTCCAGTAGTTTCCTTTTGCCTCCAGGAACAAATGCAAAATGTTCTGCTTGGCACTCAAAGCCCTTGATAATCTAGCCCTATCCTACCTTTTCAGTCTACTTTTACTTTGCTCCCTGACATACACTCTTCAATCCAGTGATTCTGGCTCCCTGACTGTCCCACAAACAAGACACTCTATCTCTCAGCTCTAGACATTGTTCTCAGGCTGTCCCCCATGCCTGGAGCTCTCTCCCTCTTCCATTCCTACTACTGACCTCCTGGCTTCCTTTAAGTCCCAACTAAAATCCCACCTTCTATAACTCCTCTTAAGTCTAGTTCTTTCCCTCAGTTAATTATTTCCTCTATTTTTTGCTTTGTATATATACCTGTTTTCATGTTGTCTCCCCCATAAGATTACAAGCTCCTTGAGGGCAGGGACCTTTTTATTGCCTATTTTTGTGTCCCCAATTAGCACAGTGCCTGGAAGAGAGTAGGTGCTTAATAAATGTTTTTTGATTGATGGGGTCATATCTTTTTTCTTTCATGTAAGAACAATGTTCTGAGAAAATTTGGTAGAGTGAAAAGGAAGGGCAAGAGATTTGGATTCAGAGGACCTGTGTCACACACTACCTAGGAGACCTTGGACAAGTCACTTCATTTCTAGTGACTTTAGTCTGCTCCTCGGTAAAATGTAAAGGGTTATACCAAGTGATACAGAGTGGGAAGGGTGACTGAGAGCTACACTTGGAATCTGGAGTGTCTGGGTTCCAAGTCCACTGCAGACACTTAGCTTCGTGGACCTGGGCAAGTCACCATTAGCATAAGCAAAGTGGAATTTTTTGTGGTTGTTTTTTCTGGGTTTTTCTTAGGTCAGGCTAAAGTAAAATTCTGAAAGATTATTCTCCTTTGAACCTCGATAATTCACAGCTATACTGAGTCAAGTAGGTTTTGTGCCTTCTGACTCTGAGCCAATCAGAAGCTGAGTCTTTATTATATATTCAGATGTTGGTGTTCTCCTGGTCTGGTGGTGTACATAGATGATTTTATTATTCTGCTTAGACAGTTGGGGCTCAGTCTTTTGGATTCTTTCTTGGACTACTTATCTGTATTTATCTGTCTGTTAATTTAAGTAAGATTGTTAACTCCTTTAAAACTGTCCTTTCTTTAGAAAAGCAGATCAAAGACCCTTTGCTAGCAGCCCACGCTGTGTGCTAGCGTGGTTGTTAATACAGTCACTTAACCTGAAAACCAGTTTGTTAATCTGCAAAACGGGAGTTATAATGGAACTAATAACATAGGCTAGCTGTGAGGATCAAATATACTAAGATTAATAAGCATTTTGCATACCTTAATGTGCTACATAAATGTCAGTTATCATTATAATGGTTACTTATCTTGCTTTCACCTTCTTTGATGGAGTTCAGATTGCAATGGTCCTAGAAGTTGGCATCCTGCTATTATTCTTGATTGTTTAAATATTTATCATTGTTGATAAATTATCTGAAAGATTTTCTCATTCTCTGACACTTTATCTCCAAGGTTACTTTACTCAAAATGTAGTATGACTTTTCCAAGGATGGTAGGAGACTGAAGCCATATCTCTAATTCCAAAAGTCCTACCTCTTTTTAAATGCCTTCCCTATTCTGGCCAATAACCTGATTTCACATACCAACACAAGTAGTACAAGTAAGGGTAGAAGTAATCAAAGAAAGGAGACTTCTAGTCAAGATAGCTACCTGAACAAAGCTATATCTCCCCTACATCTACTCCAACAAAAACCTAAAGTTCACACTGGACTGAATAAGTAAGAAAACCAATGATAAACTCCTGGAAGTAGTTTCTATTACAGAAAGGCACTAAAAATCTATCCAGAGACGGGCCAGAGAAATGTGTAGGCTGAAGGGCTTTTTATCTGGAGGCATTAAGAATAGAGGACTCTCACAAGAAAGCTCCAGTGTACCTGTAAACCTAACAGAGGGGGCCCTTGGAAGCCTCATTGAAGAGAAAATAGTGTAGGTATAGTGGTGGGCATTGTTTTAGATTGAGACACCCTTGGGCTTCAAGGTCTCTAGTACCCTATCCTGAGATACTATAGAGGTCACTGGATAGCCAATGCTCTTAACCTCAAAGATTCAGAGAACTTATTCATGGGAACAAGAGACCAGTGCAGAAACACAGGTGAATGAGTGTAAGAAGAAGCAGGGCTGGCCATCCCATGCAAAAGTGTAGCATGGGACACAGACCATCCCTGGCAAAGAGCTCCAGTTCAGGAAGTAACAACAGAATGACAAGTAAGTCAAAGAAAACACTATCCTATATCAAAAAATTATTGCAAATATAGAGATCCCCCAAAAGGAGAGAAGATATATTTTCCACAAGGACTACATAAATACATAGAATAAATGAAGAGATTTTAAAAAGGGAAATAAAATCTCTGAAGGAAAAAAATGGAATGAGAATAAATAGCTCAGAAGAGAAAGTGTTTTAAACTTTAACCATAAAACGGAATCCCTAAAAATGAGAAAAGGCTAAACAGAAATCAATGATTCCATGAAAGAACAAGAAGTAGTCAAATTTTAAAATTGAAAAAAAAGAAAAGAAAATGTCCCTGATATTAAAAAAATCACTAACCTGGAAAACAGCGCAAAGAAGAAAAAAATTTAAGAATCATTAGATTCCGTGAAAACAATGATCTAAAACACAAGGCCTGGATTCTATAGTTAAAGAAATCATAAATGAAAATTGCCCAGATTAATGAGAACCAAAGGGCAAAGTGAAGACAGAAAGAATCCACAGACCACTTGGGCTCAGGAGTTCTTAATTACTGTAAGATTAACACCAATTAGCCTAAATCTGGCACCAATATGGCAAGCACCAGGAGTTAGGGAAAATGGAATAGTAGGCTGACTAAAGAAGGTCAAATTGACCCTGGTTAGAAACATAGCAGGTCAAAGTTACCATACTGATCAGCAGAAGAAATTAGACTTGGGAATGGCTTCTGTACTTCTATTCTACGTAACACAGGGAAACCCAGTTGTTGCCCTTGTTGAATTCACCAATCATCTCATAAAAGAAACACTAAATGGAAAAATCCAAGGAACATGACAGTCAAAATTTAGAGCTCCTATCTATATATGTACGAGTGTGGCAGGTTGAAGGGGTGTAAAGAGAGAGAGAGAGTGAGAGAATCTAGAAAAAGAAAATTATTGAAGTACAAAAGATCCACAGTTGGGATTACATAAAATCTAGACAAGAGGAAGGCTTGGAATACAATATTCCACATGGCAAAAGAATAAATTATTCTACAAAATCTGAGTATAATTCCACAAGGGAAATAATGGGATTTTAATGAAATAAAGGACTTTAAAGTATTTTTGATTAAAAGATGACAGCCAAGTAGGAACTGCAAAATGCAAACACGAGTTCAGAGAAATCTAGAGGCAAATTTATTTGAGCAATATATGATGATGGATTAACATTCTAATAGAGGAGAAAGAAATAAATGCTTCTACAGAACCTTAGTGTCTTGAAAAGTCACTGAGAGAGTTAAATGAGAAAAGCAAAATACCTAGTGGTTAACTGGTTCTGACTAAGGGTTTTAAAAGGAGAAAAAGTCAAAGTAAAAGAAATATGCTAGTGTAGAAAGAAGGACTGAAGGGACAAAACTTGTTGTTTCTCCTAGCCAGGTGAGATAACTCTTACCTGAAATGGACAAAGGAAGTTTGGAGACATAAGACAAAGATTTCAGCACAGAAATAAATTATATTCTACAGGGATATAAGCATGGTTAGGGGAAAGAGTTGAGGAAGGATGACAATGTGGAAGGGAACAAAAGAAAAGAACTAGAATCTAAATGGGTACACGTTGATCAGATGATGCCTGAACAGATTGTGGCATATGAATGCAACAGAATATTATTCTTCCATAAAAAATTACAAAAGAGAAAATTGCAAAGAGTTCTGTAAGGTATAAAGTGATGCAGAGTGAAATGCCAAGAACCAGGAGAATTACTTATACACGATTACAACTTCATAAAGAAAAATAACTTTAAAAGAACTCTGATCAATGCAATGATTAACCATGTCTCCAAAGGACTTACAATGAAACAAGTCACCCACCTCCTGACAGAGGTGGTGGATTCAAGATGTAGAAAAAGGTGGATTCATTTTGCTTGATTAGGATTTTTTTTCTGTTTTTAATTGGAGGTGGTCATGGGAAAAGTGGGACTTAGAAACAGTGAATGAGGGGGGAAGGCCTCTAAGAAATGCACAGCAAAGTGGCACAGTGACTAGACCACCAACCCTAGAATCAGGAGAACCTGAGTTCAAGTCTGACCTCAGACACTTGACAATTACTACCTGTGTGACCCTGGGCAAGTTACCTAACCCCAATTGCCTCGCCAAAAGAAAAAATGCACAGAGGAGACTAGACAAAAGCACAGACAAGTAGGACAGTTTTGAAAGTAAGTAATTTCAAATTTATTATATACCTTTTACAAAGCAAAAAGCTGAAATGGATATACATAGTGTAATGTAAAATCTTCTTTTTAGTGTTCCGTGTATATGGAAATAGTCTCTCTTTTTTGGTGTTTAAGTTCAGAACAAAAAGACAAATAAAATCAATTATAATTTAGATAAAGTCTTTTCCAACTAGCTGGAGGAAAAAAGAACAAAAAATATGGTAGCTCCAAATTTAAGGGACCAAAAATTAAGACAGACTGAAAAGAGCCAAAATAGAATTGAGTCAGCTACAGGTTGAAAGACTAGAATACAAGTTAGAAATCACAGAGATGCAGAGGGGTGAGTTTCTTTAAATTTTAACATGGGGTGGGAACTCTGTGGGAGAGTTCTGAAGGTAATTACAGAGAACTGAATACTCCCAAGGAGCCAACAAAGTTACCTTCAACAAAATGGACTATAGTGTTTACTATCCCAGTACCTAGAACAGTGCCGTGCATGCAAATAGGTGTTTAATGGATAGATTTTTAAAAATTAATAAACAAAGTCTAACAATTAGGCTTGTCCAAATGGGAAATAATATCATCCCTAACTGGAGGCTTTCAAAGAAAGAATGGATGGCCAATTGTTGGAGATATTGTCAAAGGAATTCGTAGTCCGGATTAGGTGCCCTAGGAGGTCCTTTTGAAAATAAAATCCTTTGACACTGTGATTAGATTAATTGGATTTGTTTGGTTTTTGTTGATTTGTTTGTTCCAAAGTCTTCTTTGAGAGTTGTGAATTTTATGAATGCATTTGTGTAAGTATCCAGGAACATGTAGGAATAGTGCTAGGGGGATAAGCAAGAGAAGGAAGGAGAAGTCATCAGGACCATAACTAACATCTATAGATCTAAAATTATTTATTGAGAATGTATTATGTGTATGTGTTTGTCCTTCATTGCCAAAGAAGCCCACTCCTTCAGAGAAATAATGACATGACTTGCTCTTTGTTTTGAGTGAGAGAGGGCGGTGCAGGTCACCAGCCTCACTTCTCTTCCAGAGCCATATGAATCCAGTGACCAGATATTCATCAGGATGACTGAAGATGACCCAGGATGAGGCAATTGGGGTTAAGTGACTTGCCCAAGGTCACACAGCTAGTGAGTGTCAAGTATCTGAGGTGAGATTTGAACTCAGGTCCTCCTGACTCCTGCACTGGTGCTCTATCCACTGTACCACCTAGCTGCCCACAAGGAAGAGGATGTATTATATATCTAGCTTTAAGTCAACATAGACCTGCCCCTAATAATCTACTTGAGTAGATAAGATGAATACATATGAAACAATTACTGAATGAGGTAATATGGAATAATATGACATTGTGTGATACAGAAAAGTCAGCTTGAAAGAAGTTAAAAACAATGTGACCTTTCGTAAGATTTCATAGAAGACTGAAGTCAAGCCTTGAGCAATGAGGATAGAGACAGATAAAAAAAAGTAGGAAAGGGACTTCAGGCAGGGGAAACAGCAAAAGTAGTACTCCCCAGAAGCTGGCCACTACATTATAGTAGTGAGATTGTCCATTTCAGATTTTTTATTGCCACTTAGCATTCCACTCTTTGATCCTCCCTCTCTTTCTACAGTTGGCCATCCATCAATGCATCAACAAGCATTCATTAAATTTCTGCTATATGCCTGGTCCTGTTCTAGGTGCTGAAGACACAGACTAATGTGCTCAACAACGGGTTTAATGTTCTAATGATATTTCTACTGTTCTTCCTGCAACATCACCAGGGTACTTACTGACTGGGACAGAAATGAGCTGCCCCTCGTCCTTCCCTCCTTTTTACCTAAGTGCACCTAGCACTTAAGCAAGCAACTGTGCTCCCCAAGGGTCACAGTTCTCCTATTCTCCTCCCACAGTTCTTCCCCCAGGCTCTCGCTAGAGATTTTATTCTACTTCAGAAAGCCCATGGAGATAAAGTTCCAAACACATTCAGGCAGTGTAACCAAGTGAATACAATAAAATGCGTTTACATTGTAGAAGACTTCAATCAAATGCTGTCTGTGATACTCACTAGCTATGCATCCAGACCAAGTGACTGCTTCCCTGAGACTCACTCTCAAAAATTTTAAAACTTGGAATAATAATACCTGTAGTTCCGACCTCAGAAGGGTGTTGTGGGCCTTAAATGAGATACTGTGTTTAAAGAGTTTTGCAAACTTGAAAGTACTCTCAGTTATTATTGTTGCTTATAAATCTTTCCAAGTAGGAACTCGATATAAAGAGGAGACATACACTCAGAAGAGAAAGACTAATGCGACAAAGATATAGATATATGTACCTATATGTAGCTAGACAGACATAATGCACCTATAATAGACATTATGCAATTCAGTGAAATGGGGGGCAGCAAATATGCTGTGAACACCAATTATTTGCCTATTTATCTCATTTTTACTTTTGGGAAAATTTAGTGAGCTCACTTTTAGCATGTCAATATTATAAAGTACTGCACATTTGTGTAAATTATGGATTAGCTGAAACATTTGTTCAGCTTTTAAAAAGAAATTTCAAAAAAATAGATAAGAATTTTTTTCAGAACATTTTGTTCAGTGTCCTACAGTTTTGTAAAATATACCATAATAGAACTAAAATGTCCTCATGGCATTTTACCCTCATTTGGTCTAATTTTCCTAATATTTTTCCTAGCTATTCTGTTAGTGAAAGACAAATTGTCACCTTGAGAGCTGAAGACAAAAAGTAATGAAATCATTACAGATTAACAGCAAGAAAAATTCTATATCTGTCACTCAGCCCTGCAGACATTAAATGACAGTCAAGAAAGTAGCTAGGTTTACCTAAGATGAGTTGTTCCCAATCAGATTACCATTTTGGTGTTATTTAACAACTTGGCTTGGGTTAACGTAGACTACATTTGTGAAGGATGGACAATGTGGGCTCCCTCCGATCAAGAAAGACATGGCATGTTCTCATGCCTGAAACTCAGGCTTGAGTTTTGATACCCATCTTCTTCCTTCGCCATGGGTTTGGGGAATTCTGCACCATGGTTACGGACTATCCCAATTGTCTCAGCCAAGCACGTCACTAGAAGGACAAGTAGGGCAAACCCATCCTTGATCATTGAAAAGACCATTCCATTACAAGTGTGCCAAGAAACTTAGCTCCCTTAATCAGTCAACACCTATTCTGTCCCAGGCATGGCAATGGTACTGGAGATACAAAGACAAAAATGAACACATTTACGTTGAAAGAGATAGCATGTACCTTAAAAAGTACGTATAAAATAAATACAAATGCAATCATTTGGGAGAAAGGAAAGGAAAGCAATAAACATTTGTACAGCGCACGCCGAGTGCTGTGCTACGTTCTCAACAGATGTCTCATTTGTTCCTCAAAACAGCTGTGCAAGGCATTATTATGCCCATTTTACAGTTGAGGAAATTAAGGCAAGCAGATGTTAAGTGACTTGCCTACGGTAGTACAGCTAATAAGTGTTTGAGGCTGGATTTGAACACAAATCTTCCTGACTCCTGGCCCACAGCTCTATTCACTAAGCCACCGAGCTGATTCAAGGCAGGATATGTAGATTAGATAGATAGACAGAAAGACAGATAGATGATGGATGGATGGACAAAACAAAGAGAAAGAAAGAGATATATGTACATACAAATGAATATATAATATGTAAACTAGTATGTATAACATATATACACGTGTGTGTATATGTCAAATTCAATCTGCCTTCTCCATAATAGTCCTCCAATATCTGAAGGCTTTTACCATGTCCTCACCAAACGTTTTCTTCTGCAAGTTAAACGTATCAAAATTCTTCAATGACTTCTCATAAGATGGTATTCGACAATCTTCTGATTGCAAACATTCAGCAAGACCTAAAATAAGGAATTATAGAGCTAATATTTATTTGTGATTTTAACAGCACCTGACCTGTATTATCTCACTTGGTTCTCCTAACAGCTCTTGAAGTTGATGCTCTTATTATCCCCATTTTACAGATGAGAACATTTAAGCTAAGAGAAAATAAACAACTTGCCAGTGACCACGCAGCTAGTCAGTATCTGAAGGAAAATTCAAATTCAACTTTTCCTGACTTCATGTGCAGAACTCTGTCTATTATGCCTCTATTTGTTGGGATATCCACTCTCCCAGAGTTCTCACTACTGCACAAGGTCAGCACAAGGTCCAAGTTGAAGAAGGATTCCTTTGGTATAGTGATGCAAAAGACTGTGGGCATGTCTCTGGTACACACATCAGAAGTAGATAATGACTTGGCCCTAGAATTAAGTGGGAGGAAAGCAGATTGTATTGCTTTGAGAAAATTTAGGAGTTCTTTTAATTATCCCAAGCGTTTTTCGGAAACAAAAGCTTGTATTTTTAATACTGTTCTTGTTACTATATTCTACTATTGTTGCTATATAACTGCTAAACGTAGAACGCGTAACATCTACTATGTACCAAGCACCATGGTAAGCTCTTTAGAGTTACTACATCATCTGATCCTCACAACAATCCTGGAAGGTAGTTGCCATTATCATCCCATTTTAAGGTGAAGAAACTGAGCAAATAGAGGTTAAGTATCATGCCCAGGGCCACACACTTAGTAAGTGTCTGGGGCCAAATTTGAACTCGGGAAGATGACTCCAAGCGTAGCCTTCTATCCACTATGTCATTTACCTTCCCCCAGGATAAGCGGATCACTTGAAATCTCATCACCACACTGAGATGGTTCAGTGAATAAAGCACTGGGTCTGGAGTTAAGAAGATCTGTGTTCAAATATGTCTTCAGACAATGAGTACCTATATGACCCTGGGCAAGTCACTAAATGTCTGTTGTAATCCACTGAAGAAAGAAATGGCAACCACTCCAATACCTTTGCCAAGAAAGCTACAGAGGCAGCATCAGTGTGCTATGGTCCATGGGATCATGAAGAGTCAGACACAACTGAACAAGAACAAGGATACACCGATCACCTGAAATCTCACTGAATGATTGAGGTTTTGATGCTCAACACATTTTCCACTTTCTAAGTTGCATCTCCTCTCTGATTGAAAGGCTGGCCGGTACAGCAGTAAACTCCTCACAGAGCTTTCCTTTATAGAGCACTCAAAACTTTCAGAACTCTTCAGGTAACTCTCCATTCTCCATCAATGGGACTACTTGGTTATGACTCCATAGAACATTATGCTCCTGCAACAAACTTGTCCTTTTTTGCTTCTTTTTGTGTATTATCTTCCCCTATTAAACTGGAAGTTCCTTGAGGGAGGAAACTCTTTCTTTTTCTTATTTGTATCTCTAGCACTCAATATAGTGCTTGGCACATTGTAGGTGCTTAATAAATGTTTTCTGAACTGAATCAAACCTCAAAAGAGTTGCAAATAAATATCACACAGAAGACATTAGAGAAGCATATGGTGGGTGTGATCGGGCTGCAACATGTAACTAGTGAGGCATTCTGGAAAAGACCAAGACTGAAAGATTGCATCAGGAAAATGTATGGGAGAACTTATTTTTCCCAGTGGAGGGGTATATGGAAGATAAAAAAGTAAATGCTTTATAATTGAAAAAAATAATTTAAAAAATAAAATGTATATTTAGAAAAGAAGATTGGCTGGACACATTGATAGAGTGTGAGATCACATTTGGACAGGCCAGGTGTTATACTGTCATCATATCAATGTCAGAAGAAATTGAGGAAGTGCCCAACACATTATGTAGAGCCCTGGTGGTGATGTTACGGGAGGACATCAATATGAATGGTGGAGATAGACAGACATGGATGAGCTGCAAAAATGCAACATTAAAGAGAGTATCCAAATTAATACAATCATAAATCATTTGTATATTTGAGTATGTCCCTACAGAGACATAGTTGAATTAAAAACTCCATCTCACCAAGTCTCAGTGATACCAGTAAGGTCACATTTGCCTCCTTGTATTAAAATCTCTTATGTACAATTTTTTGTTACATATATACTACATTTGCACACATATATCTGAGACTATGAATTTTGTTACTCACTCTCTTCTTTGGTATTATCTCTTATGAATTCCCAGTCTTCTTTCCTACTATTCTTCTTTTTATATTGGACCTACTGCTTCCTGTTGTATCTGGCCTCACAAATTCACAGGTGTATACATACACATCATATGTATAACATAGAAAACTATGCCATAAAATGGCAAGTGAAATGTATTTCTGTATGAAATGATAGACATGCGATCCACTTTCTCCTCTCCTTTCTCCTTGTACATAGACTATGGAAAGTTTTCTTTTCCTGTCCCTCTAATTTTTGTCAAGTAAGATTAAACTCAGCTTTTCTGGATATGTTTTCTTGGTTGTAATACTCTAACCTTTGCCTTTTAGAAGGAAGATATAGGCTTTCAATCAAGAATAATTTAACCAGGAAAACAGTATAATCCAGTGGGGGGAGTAGGATCTTTAATGAAATAGGGGAATTTCAAATATTCCTGATAAAAAGACCAGAGCTGCATAAAATGCAAACAAAGGGGTCATGCAAAACATTTTTAAAAAGCAAAAATGAATAATTACAAAGCTAAGCTGTATACATTCTAATATAAGGAGAAAATATGTATATTCTCTCAGAACTCCATCAGCATCTAGGATCATAAAGGAAGTCTTGTTAGACAGAAGTCCTAAAATGGTTCTGTAATATTTTGATGACTTATAAGCCTGGAAAGGGAGAGGGAAGAACAATCAACTTATGGGAACAGAGAGAGATGGGAAAATTCTCTCACATGATTGGAGTGTACAAGTAGAAGTCTACACAAAAAATAAAGAAAGGGTGGGAAAATGGCTCTTGAGCCTCATTCTCTGCTGAACATATCAAAGGAGGGAATAGGGAAAGGGACATGGGAAAGAGAAAAGTAAGAGAAAGATAGCTTAAGGGAGGGATTAGTCCCAAGCAAAACAAACTTAACAAAGTGCAAAATTATTTATAGCAGCTCTTTTGTGATAGCAAATAATTGGCCACTAAAGAGTGCTCATCAGTTGGGGAATAGTTGAATTGAGACACAGTACATGAATGTGATGAAATAGTATTACATTGTAAGAAATGATAAAGGAAATAGTTTCCAAAAAAAAAGAAACAAGAAAGACTTGCATGAACTATTGCAGAATGAAGTAAGTAGAACCAGTACAATAATTCATACAATGGCAATGATTGTATAAAGATGAAAAACTTTGAAAAGTTTCAGATCTCTGACCAATTCAATGACCAACAACTAAAATTCCAAGGACTTGTGATGAAATACGCTCACCACCTCCTAATATAGAGAGGTGATGAATTTGGAGTATAGACAGAGACTTTTCTTGGACATAGTCAATGTGAGTGTTTGTTTTGCTTTATATTATACATATTTGAAACAGGCGGTTTGGTTTTCTTTCCTTCTAAGTATGGTTTGGGAGAGGAAACTTAAATAAGGTTGACTTTTGTTGAATGAAAAAACAAAATTTATTTTAAAGTAATACATAATATTTCATAATTGTCTAAGAGAACAGCAAAGTGCTACATGGGTTCTGAAAGGTAAAAGATCACTGACAGGTTGGAAGACACATTAGCAAGGAAGGCTTCATGAAGGACATGATATTTAAGTTTGACTTTTAAGAATGGATAGGCAGAAGTGAGGAAAGGCACCCTAGACATGGGGAACAGCATAAACACCAAGCTAAGGAGTTTGAACTTTAATCAGCGGGTGATAGGGAATCATTGAAAAGTTTCGAGTAAAAGAAAAATTGATGTAACCAAAAATATGCATTAAAAAAAGATGAATTTCATAGTAGTGTGAGAAAGTAGAGATAAGATCTATTAGGAAACTTGACCAGGCCAAGAAATTTTGGTGGTGGTAGTAGTGTGACTGGAAAAGAGGGAAGAATTGTGAGAAATGTAGAGGTAGAATTAATAAAATTTAGTAAATGATTTTTTTTGAGATAAAGGAGAATAAAAAGTCAAATATAATACTAATGTTTCAAATCACTGTAATGGTATTACCACTGACCAAAAAAGTGACATGATAAAGATTATAAAGGAGCAAGGAAATAAGCTCAGTTTGTGACATTGATTTTGAGTTGTTTGTGGGCCATCTAAGTAGTGATTCCCCATAGGCAAATAGAGATATAGGTCTAAAAGTAATGAAGAAGGTTAAGTCTGTCAGTATGGATTAGGGAGTTTTCTCCATTAAAAAAATTTAAAGTTGTGGGAATAAATGAAATCCTAAGACAGAACCTTGATGACCATCTACTTTAAGAAATTCATAAGTAGGAGAGGACCTAGAAAGGTGAAAAAAAAAAGAATATTTTGAGTAGTAAAAGAACCAAGAAATTAAGGTATCTCAGAATCCAGGGATGATGTAAATATCCAGGAGAGAATTTCAATATTACCAAAGGCTGCAACAAAGATAAAGACCAAAAATGAACAATTGGATTATACAAATAGAAATTCATTGGTGAACTTCAGGAGAGAAAATGTTCAGCGGAGTGGCAAAAGGAGATGCCAGATAGCAAAGGATTTAGAAGTGAGTAGTAAAGAAAGGGAAGTATTAGCTAGAGATAACATTTTCAAAAATGCAGCAATAAAAGTAAAGAGAGAGATGACTATGAACCCCATAACTGGCATGGTCAAGAAAAAGGGTTAAGAACTTATAGAGGAGGGAAACTAGGAGCTGGCAGTTTTTGAGATCATTTTAAATAAGAATTGGTTGAAGGGACTGGGACTGTTTCACTTGAGAGAAAAGGAGACTTAGGTAAACATAATAGCAGTTTTTAAATTTTTGAAGGGCCTCATGCAGGAAAAGGTTTAGATATATTTTTTCTTATCCCAGAGGGTAGAACTAGGAGAAATAGGTAGAAGTTACAAAGAGATAAAAATAGGTTTTTGTGTGAGTAAAAATTTCCTAAAATTAGCTGTATCTAAAAATAAAATGGGCTGCCTTAGGAGGCAACAGACTCCCTTTCACTAAAAAAAAAACCCTCCAATCAAAGATTTTAGGTTGTAGTGGGGTTTCTTTGTCAGGGATGGGTTAGACTAGATGGGTACTCAAGCTCATTCCAACTCAGAATTTATATGATTCTGGCTAGAGTTAATTAACTATTGCCCCCAAAACAAGAGGGGAAGAGAAAAGAGTGGGCAACAATACCGAGTAGTTTTGATAAGGGAAGTAGAGAAATTGAGAGAGCTCTCATCAGATGGCCTCAGTCTTCTCAGCGAAAATTTCCAACTGTCTGTGTCAAGGAGGATAAATATGCTTGAATGCATTGAGTGATTTTTCTCCAACTACAAAAAGAATCAGTAAATCAGCTCAAGTAGATAAAAGCCATGTACACCTCTCCAAGGGCAGAAAAGCTTCATAACCTTGCAGAGAGATGCAAATTATTTTCTTCCATCACATATGGTCTTGATGTCTCTGTGGGAGGGTCATATCAACAGTTGTTCTTATTTGTTAAGATAATGATAACTTAAAAGTGAATGTAAGTCTTTTTAGTTCTGCTTTATGTAATATTTGTTTTTTTATTTATTTAGAATCCCTTCTGATTTTTCTTTTTTATGGTATTTTATTTTTCCCAATTACATGTCAAGACAATTTTTAGCACTTATTTTCACAAGAATTTGAGTTCAAAATTTTTCTCCCTCCCTTCTCTCCCCCCTCCTAAAATGGTAGGCAATTTGATATAATTTATATATGTGCTATCATGAAAACTTGTTTCCATATTAGTCACAGTTGTGAAAGAAGAAACAAATCAAATGGGAAGAAACACACAAAAAAGCAATTAAAATTTACTTTTAACACTTTTAAAATAAGTATTCTTCAATCGGCACTGAGTCCATCAGTTTTTTAACTGGATACGGATAGTACTTTCCTTTGTGAGTCTTGGATCATTGTGTTGCTAAGAAGAACAGTCCTTCATAGCTGATTATCATACAATATTGTTTATACTGTGTACAATACTTTCCTGGTTCTGCTCATTTCACTTTGCATCAGTTTCTACAAGTCCTTCCAGGTTTTTCTGAAATCTTCCTGTTCATCATTTCTTATTGCACAATAATATTCCATTATTCATATACCACAGCTGGTTCAGTCAATTGATGGACATCCCTTCAATTTCCAATATTTTGCCACCATAAAAGGGGTTACTATAAATATTTTTCTATATGTAGGTCATTTTCCCTTTTTCATGACCTCTTTGGGATACAGACCAGGTAGTGGTATAGCTGGATTGAAGGTTATGCACAGTTTAGTTGCCCTTTGGGTATAGTTCCAAATTGTTCTCCACAATGGTTGGATCAGGTCACAAATCCACCATCTGTGCATTAGGGTCCCAATTTTCCCACATCTTCTCCTACATTTGACATTTTCCTTTTTTGTCATATTAACCAACATGATAAGTGTGAGGTGATACCTCAGATTTTTTTATTTACGTTTCTCTAATCAAAAATTTATAGCACTTCTTCATATGCCTATAGATAGCTTTAATTTCTTTATCTGAAAACTGCCTGTTTATATCTTTTGACCATTTATCAGTTGGGGAATGGCTTGTATTCTTATAAATTTGACTCAGTTCTTTATATATTTGAGAAATCAGGCCTTTATCAGAGATACTGGCTGTAAAAATTATTTCCCAGCTTTTTGCTTTCCTGATTGCATAGGATTTGTTTATGAAAAATTTTAATTTAATGTAATCAAAAGTATCTATTTCACATTTTGTAATACTCTCTGTCTTGTTTGGTCATGAACCTGTAACTCACTTAGCTTCTCCTTTAAAAATTTGGATGCTATATCATTTGGTGAATATATATTTAGTATTGATATTACTTCATTTTCTATGGTAGCTTTCGGCAAGATACAGTTTCTTCCTTATCTCTTTTAATTGTCTGTTTTTGCTTTTGCTTTGTTTGAGATCAGGATTGCTAACCCCTGCTTTTTTTACTTCAGTTGAAGCATAATGGATTCTGCTTCAGCCCCTTGTCTTTACAGTGTGTATGTGTGTGTGTGTGTGTGTGTATGTGTGTGTGTATGTGTGTGCGTATCTCAGCTTCAGATATATTTCTTGTAACAATATATTGTGGGATTCTGGTTTTTTTATCCACTCTGCTATCCGTTTCCATTTTATGGTTCATCCCATTCACATTATGTTATTCACATAACAATAGTTATGATTATTAACTATATCTTTCCCTCCATCCTATTTTACCTCCTGTTTGTCCTCTCTCTCCTTTCACCCTTTCCCTTTTTGACAGTGTTTTGTTTCTGTCTATTCCCTCCTCAAGTCTTCCTTTTCTTTTTTCAGGCCCCCCCCCACACATACACTTTACTTAATCTCCTCCCCTCTTATTTTCCTGTCCAGTAAGAGAGATTTCTATATTCAACTGATTGTGTATATTATTCCTTCTTTGAGCCAATACTAATAAGCAATGCCCATTGCCCACCCACCCATCTTTCCTTCTACTGTAATAGGTTTTTCATGCTTTTTCATGTGAAAAAATTTATCCCATTCTACCTCTCCCTTGGTTGTTCATCCAGTGTACTCCTCTTTCTCATCTCTTAATTATTTTTATATCATTCCCTCCAATTCACTTATACCAAAATCCTCTATCTATGTATGTTCCTTCTAGCTGTACTATTTGTGGTATAATTTTTAAGAATTATAAGTATCATCTTCCCATGCAGGTGTGTAAACTGTTCAGCTCCATTGAATCCCATATGTTTTCTTATTCCTTTTTGCCTTTTTTTAGGCTTCTCTTGGGTCTTGACATTGAATCAAATGTTTTGTTCAATTCTGCTCTTATCCTCATGAAAGCTTGAAATCCTTCCATTTCATTGAATGACTATTTTTTCCCTGAAATATTATGGTTAACTTCACTGGGTAGGTGATTCTTGGTTATAGTCTTAGTTCCTTTGCCTTCCATGACCTCTGATCCTTTATTGTTGCAGTCACTAAGCCTTGTGTAATCCTTGATTGTGGCTCCCTGATATTTGAATTGTTTCTTTCTGTTCACGTGAAGCAATTTTCCACAACTTGATAGTTCTAAAATTTGGTTATCATGTTCCTTGGTTTTGCTTTTGTTTTTTGTTGGGTTTTGGGGGGTAGGGAGAGGAGTTGAGGATTCCTTTCCTGAGGTAATCATTATATTTTTTGAATGCCTATGTTGCCCTCTGGTAGGATATGGGGTCAGTTTTCCTTGATAATTTTTTGAAAGATGCTGTCCAAGTGCTCCTTTTGATTATGGCTTCCAGGTAGACTAATTATTCTGACATTGTTTTTCCTGAATCTATTTTTCAGGTCAGTTATTTTTTCAATGAAGTCTTTTCTTCTTTTTTCCATTCTTTTGAATTTGTTTGATTGATTCTTGATGTCTCATAGAATCATTAGCTTCCACTTGCCCAATTCTAACTTTTAAGGAGTCAGTTAGCTTTTGTACTTCCTTTTCCATTTGACCAACTGCACTTTTTAAGGAGTTGTTTTCTTCAATGGATTTTTGTATCTCCTTTTCCATTTGGCCAATTCTACTTTTTAAGCAGTTGTTCTCATTTTCTAAGCTGTTGACTCTTTTCTCATAATTCTCTTTCATCACTCTCATTTCTTTTCCCAATTATCTTCTACCTCTCTTATATGTTTTTTAAACTCCTTTTTGAGCTCTTCCATGACTTCTTTCTGGGCTTGAGAGCACTTCTTGCTTTTCTTTTGGGTGTTTTGCCCTTAGTTATTTTGACACTGTTTTCTTCTTTTGAGTTTGTGACTTGATCTTCCCTGTCACCATAACTTCCTATGGTCAGATTCCTTTTATTGCTGGTGTTTTGGGCTCATTTGGAGGGTCTTTTTCCTTTCTTTTAAGTTTGAACTCTGCACCCAGTGTGGAAGGGGCACTGTCTCAGGCTTCTTGTACCAAGGGCTGCAGGCCTTGGCTGTTTACCTAGTGGTAAACTAGTGTTGCCCTGAGACCCTTGGAGGACCCTTATGTATGGTACTATGCTAAGGGAGTGGGGGGGGGTGCTGGTGCTGCTGGTGGCCTTCGGGGTCTGACAGTTTATCTGATGTTGAGCTGGGGCTTAGTGCTGGTGTCTGTCTGGTGTGTGCTGAGTCTGGTCGAGTGTTTTTGCCTTTCCCCAGGGCTACACTGAAGCATTTGGCAGTCTGGCCACTGTTGGCTGCCTGTTTGCCCAGGGATATGATGAAGTACTTAAAAGTCTAGTGGTTGGAGTTTGCCTGTTTGTCCAGGACTTTGCTGAAGCACATGATAATTCTCAAAGATATAGTCTGCTTGTTCCGCTGGCTATGCTGAGTCATGTATGGGGTCCTGGTGTTGGTGTCTGCCTGCTCCACTACACTGGAGCTAAGAATTTCCCACTGGTTTGCTAAGGTGGGAAGTGGGGTTTGCTGCTGGCTTGCTGGGATGTTTGCTGTTCTGGACTGTATTCCCACTTTTACTCAAGTCACATAGACCTTTCTTGCCAACTTCCAAATTTTTTGGATTAAAAGATTTTTTTCACCCTGTCTTTTTGCTGGTTCTGCCAGTCCAGGATTCTTTTTGAAGGTGCTATTTTATGATTTTTTGGAGGTGAATATGGGAGAGTTAGAGTGATTTACTGCTTACTCTGCCTTCTTGGCTCCCAGAAGTTCCCCTCTTTATGCAATATTTAATAAAGACTAGTCAGTGAGAACCTAGCCCTTACAAGAAGTAATAGTGTTCTTAGCCTGATGTAATCCTCTGTATCTGTAAGTCTTAAAAATAGAAAAACTTAACATACATAACTTTTAAGTGTAAGCACACAAATTTCTTCTCTTATAGAGCCCTGTGACAAAGATAGTGCAAGTGATGGTGATAATAATAGTGTTCCTTGTACCCATGAACACATGTACATGTGTCAGTGAAGTAAGAAAGATATCATGATGGGATAATTCTGAAAGCATAGAAGCCTCATTTCAAAGAATATAACAGCTATAGTCACCATGAGCTGTATATCTCTTGTAGAAGAAGTACTCCAAGCAAAGGAGTGCTATTTTATAGAGATTCAAGTTGTTTTACAAATTCTAAAACATCGCAGGAAGACAAATGGCAACAATAGTTATTATTTTACTGATAAGGACTATTAAGTAATTTGCCCAGCGTCATATAGCTAGTGTATGTTGAAGCTGGGATTTGAGCCCAGGTCTCTCTGACTTTTAATTCAATGTTCTTTCCATTATCCCACACTTTATTCTACTCAGTTTAATCTGGTAGTTATTTTGTCAATTTCAGAGTCTTTTCTTCTATCAGGTGAATAGACTCTCAAATTAACTGGAAACTAACCTGACTAGAACACTAAGCTGTTGGAAATTCTATCTCACTCTTTTTCATTTTTTAAAAACCTCAAGAAAATTTCATCTTCTACTGTGAAGAATATTATTACAGCCTGCATCATTGCACCAAATTTATAACAAATATGCTCTCAAATTCAAAGAATAAGGAAACACAGAGGAAATTGCCAAAATGGAAATCCAGGACATAAGGTGGACATCTCCAAGAAATGAAGCCATTCATGAACTCTGCTGCATGACACTCACCAATGAGAAAGGATAAAGATCATCCACTAAGTCACTGAATTAAAAGCTTTCTAATTGCCAACAGACTGTATCTTGTCAAAGATAAGTAATATGACCAAATTAAGCCTTGACATGTTCTTACATTCATAATTAAAATATGATAATAGATGAGATGAACTGTAGGTAGATCAACTGGGCAGAAAAGACCATACCGATAGAAGGATCAAAGAGGAAGAATGTAAATGCAGGTAACCCTTGCAGTCCTCCACTTTTGGGAAGATTTTGAAAGCAATAAGGTAAAAGAGTGAGTCCTAACATTTCAAAGCATTGGCCTTTGCCCCATTTGTGTATGCATGTGTACCAGTGAAGGCAGAAAGATATCATGGTGCATAATGATGAAACATAGAAGGGACGTGCTAAAGAATGTAACAGGTTGAGTCATCAGGAGCTATACATTTCTTCCAGAAGAACTGCTCTAAGCAAAAGGTTTCTATTTTATGGCCATTCAAGCTATTTTCCAAATTCTCAAATGTTGTATAAAGATGAAATAGCAGCATCTGATTTGAGTTTTGTGAAGTTGTGAAAGTGTCTGATATGGGTAACTTAAGTCATAGAAATTAATCTGATTGTACCCTTGTAAAAGTTATATCTTAGACTTAAGAAATAAAGTTGCATTCTTCCCACAACCTAGAAACTCACCTAAGTCTGAAGTCACTGTGCAGTGACACAAAAACACTAAAATAGTAACCAGTTTGTTTCTTCTAACAGTGAAGTCTATTTTTGCTTCTGCTAAAGTTTCTAGCTGCACATCACCTCTACAGAGTCAAAATGGATCAGCTCAACTCCTAATGGCTAGCATTATCCCTTGTTGTGGAGCTGATTTAGTTTACCATCACTGTCACCTCTGGTCATGATTCTGAAAAAAAAATCCACTGGAGCTAGAGGGAAGTTGTCACAGTGTGAATTGCCCTGAACTTACCAACACCACCAATGCCACCATCACTCTCTAGGGACTACCCAAGTGCAGCCAAGTGGCAATATATTTTCTAAAGGTTTGACCATAGAGAAGACATGGCCAGAGACAACTTAGATCACAAGCACAGATTTTGGATGATCCTCAGAAATGTGGCAACCAAAAAGAGTTCAAAGTGATTATTCAAGAGGAAAAATTACTCACCACTTCATTTTAAAGTTTTGTCCTGATATTGTTAATTTTGTAACATAAACACATTACAAAACAAATGCCTGTCAGATAAACAATTACAAATGTAAAGGAATGATAGATTAACTCCTTCAATAGTCAATGAAATTACTCAGAAAGTCAAGTATTTAAAAGCAATTTGATTTAGATTAATTAGCTCCTTACTTTCATGTAAGGTCCTTTGTTTAATTTTAAATGTACATACCCTCCAACTTCTAGCTGACTTGGGGTACTAAACATTTGTTGTCTGCACTTCATATCTTGGTACCCATAAAATATTTTATTCTCATTTGTGTATTATAGTTTATAGTTTTCTGTTGCAGTCACTTAAGCTTATTACAACTAGCAGCACGACCTTGAAAAATTTTAGTCTGTCAGGACCTCAGTTTCCTCATCTATTGAATGAGAGTAATAGACTGGATAGTCTCTAAATCTTTTCCTGTTCAACTTAATCCACTTCAGAAAAAATATTTATTAAGTACCACTGTGTAAAGAGAGCATTTTGTCTGGTACCAGTAGAGATACAAAGTTTAGATAAGGCATGATTCCTACCTTCATATCCTATGTGTCGTATACATCCCAATATCGTGTTTCTAGTTTCTTTAGGGCAACTAGGTGGTACAGAGGATAGAGCACCAGTGCAGGAGTCAGGAGGACCTGAGTTCAAATCTCACCACAGACACTTGACACTCACTAGCTGTGTGACCTGGGGCAAGTCACTTAACCCCAATTGCCTCATCCTGGGTCATCTCCAGTCATCCTGAAGAATATCTGGTCACTGGATTCAGATGGCTCTGGAGGAGAAGTGAGGCTGGTGATCTGCCCAGCCCTCCCTCACTCAAAACAAAGTTAAGTGCAAGTCATGTCATCATTTCTCTGATGGCGTGGTCTTCTTCGGCAACAAAGGATGAACACACACACACACACACACACACACACACAGAGTTTCTTTATAGTAATGTAGTGGAAAGAGCACTGGATTTGCATTCAGAGGACATGGGTTCAAATCCTGTCTCTGCTACTTACTACCTATGTAACTATTGACACATATTTAATGGGGTTCTGTTGCTCATATTGAAAGTGCAAAGGTTGAACAAGAGGGATTATAAGGTACTTTTGAGCTCTTTATCTGTGATCCTATAAACTTATTTCTTTGTTACAAGAGAGTTCTATTGGGGAGAAAGGATGATTGGGGTATAATAGCCATATTTTTTAAATCTAAAGAAAACATTTAAAATAAAATAAAAAGCCTATGACACACTAATACTACTTTTCCATCCCATAAATATGTCTTTTATGAAATTCCTAAATTTACAATATATTCTTATACCTAGAAGTTACCAATTTTAACTTTATCATGGAAGCAATTAAAACAGAGAACACTAACCAGATGATCAAGTTGTCTAAAATACAAGATAACCTCACTTTAAATAATATACGAAAATAGCATGTATTAAAAAAAAGATAAATCATGGGTAAAGATTCACTTTACAATATGATTCACTTTAAGATTTCTTTAATAGTAGTAGGCTTACACATTTGGGAGTTTTCTTTACCAAAAAAAAAAAAAACAATCTATACAACTTTTCAGTTATACTCTATTGCATAAAATTATAAAAGGTTACTCCCATAACTGGATAACCCCAGAAGACAAGACGTACTTTCCTAGAAAGGCCGGGAAGCTAGATGGTAAATATTCGTCTCATTGCATTGGTTGGAATCAAATTGAATCTAATCAGGTTGAAAATACAGAGAATCATGACCAATAGCAAAAGCTGAGAACACTTTAAGATGTACAAAGAAATATGACCATCTTTTGAACATTTTATGAAGACCTATAGGATTATGTTAAGATTTTTGTAACAAGTCAATTCTGTCTTGTTTGAAGCCAGGAGTAAGAGCAGTAAAAAAAAAAAAAAAGTTCCATTTTGCTTCAGTCATGCTAACATTTGTTCTAGGCTATACTTCCTTACAGTTCTGCATCACTGTAGTAGATTAAGTGGGAGATTTTTCTACAGCAAGGTGAATTCTCTTCCCCCTACAACCTCCCTATGATAGTACAAGGTGGAGGGGTATTTTGCAAAACTCACACAGGTGCTAGTCCTCTGCAAAATTATGTAAGCAATGCTTTGGATGCATGCCAACATTCCATTCAGGTTCCTTCTGAGATATAGTAGAAAGACCATTGAATCTAGATTCCAGAGTCCTATATTTCAGACTCAGGATTCTGCTATTCACATAACCTTGGATAAGTCACTTCATATTTCTGAGACTCAGTTTTCTTATCTGTAAAATTAGTGCGTCCCTAAAGTACAAAATGTAGATCATTGTCTTTCCCCCTAAATCCACTCATTCTATTTCTGGGTGATGGAAAAAATGCTGGTGCCTCAAATAAAATAGGGAAGCTTAAATAAATGGATGGATTTGGAGGAGGCAAAAGGAATGGGCTTCATTTTAGACTCATTAAGCTAGTGGGATATCCATGTGGAGATGTCCAGTTGGCAGTTGGTGGTGTAGAAGTGAAACTCAGGAAAGATATAAGGACTGGACTGTAGATTTGGGGAAATTATCATAATCCTATATAGGTGGTTATTGGACACTAAGGAACTGATGAGATCACCAAAAGGGAGAAGATATAGCAGTAAGAGAAGAGAAACCAAGACAAAGCTTTGAGGGATGTACCAAGTTAAAAGTCATATTATGAACAGTGATCCATCACTGAGGAACAGTTAGACATAAAAGAGGAAGAACCAGGAATGACCAATGTCAGGAAAACCATGGGAAGAGATAATATGTAATAGGATGTGGAGGTCAAAAGAGAGGACGAGAAGGGTGAGGACTGAAAAAAAGCAGCTAGATTTCACAGTTAATGGACTGTGGCTAACTATGAAAATACCAATTTCACATAAGGAGCAGTATCAGAAGCCAAATTGCAAGAAGTTGAGAAATGGATAGCATTTGAGAAAATAAAAACAATAAGCATAGGCAACTTTTTCTAGGAGTTTGACAGTGAAAAAGAGAATCAGGATAATAGAAACTTTCGGGAATGATAAAATCAAGTAAAGCTTTGTAAGGCTGTGGCATAATATGCATGTTTAAAGATAGCAAAGACATTCTAGCTAAGGAGACATTAAAGATTTGAAAGGGATGACACCCTTTTTTGACACTTTATTCTTCATCTCCAAGTGCTTGGTGCCCTTACCCTGTACTACACTCCTCCTGCCAGGGAACAATGATCCAAATAAATCAATGCACATTAGAGACCAAATTAAAGAACATCATTTAAGTGCTGCCCTCCCCAAAAAGTATTTGAATTGTTACAAAGGATACTTGGAAAATATAGACCAAGGAAATTAATCTCTAACAGTAAAAATTCCAGATGCTATGGTCCCTGAGTAGGTCAAGTCAAGCCTGAATTATTTGCTCAGATTTAATCTCATTTTTTATCTCCAGATTCACATCTCCAGCTGCCTATTATATCTGATTTCCCATCTTATATGTCCAACTACTTTGTAAATATCTCTTAATGAGATGTCCTGCAGACATTTTAAACTCAACATGTTCCAGGTAGAATCCATTATCTCTCCCATTTCTTTGCCCCTTCCAAACTTCCCTCCTTCTATTGAGGGCACCACTCCCAGTCATCCAGTCTCACATTGGTATTATCCTCAATTCCTCACTCTTTCACCTCACAAATCCAATCTATCTTGAAGTTTTGTTGCACATGCTTTCTCAATATTTCTCATGTGTCCCCTTCTCTGATACTACCAACAGCCTCATCATCTCATCCATGGAGTATTACAAAAGCCTTTTAGTTGGCTGTCCCCTGTGACTGGAATTCGCTCCCTCCTTATCTCCATCTCCTGACTTTCTTGGCTTTCTTTGAATCTCAGGCCAAATTCTACCATCAACAAGAAGCCTTTCACAATCTCTTTCAGGATTAGTATCTTCCCTTTGATATTGCCTCCAATTTATCCTGTACATATGTGTATGTACATAGTCGCTTGTATTTTGTCTCCCCCACCAGATGTGAGTTCCTTAAGGGCAAGGATTTTTTTTTCATTATTTGTAGCCCCATTGTTTAGCACAGTGCTTGGCACATAGACAGTACTTAATAAATGTTTATTGACTTGACTCAACTTAAACAGATACGACCAAGAGGACACTGAGAAGGAACGGTAAGGACAATAAGAAAAGGGTTCCAAGGATACCACAATAACTTCTAGGACATGATAACTCCAAAGTGGGATTGTGAAAGGGTGGGAAAGAGATATACCTAAGGATATCATTGAGTCTTTGGCTCAGTGGTCTTTAGGACATAGTAGGAGAAGGGAGAACAGAATGGTCTTGGATTTCTGAGTTCATCTTCATTCTACACTTTTTAAAATTTGATTTTGTGATTTTTTTCCCATTATTTCCCTCCTCCCAAAGCTCGATGTACAAATGTATGAATAGTCAAATAAATAAATTCTCATTCTGCAACCTAAGTCTATCACCTTGCTGATAGGCATTAGGTAGCATATTTCCTCTTCAATCCTCTGAAATAATGGTTTGTATTATATTGATTAGAGTTCTAGATTGTTTTGAAGTTCTTAATAATGTTATTCTTATCATACAAAGTGTTCTCCTAGTTCTGCTTATTTTGCTCTACATCAATTCATAGAGGTATATTCAGTTTCCTCTGAAACTCTCTATTTCATAGTTTCTTTCGGAGAAATAAAATTCCATTACATTCATGGACCATAATTTGTTTAGCCATTCCTCATTTGGTGGACATGACATTAGTTTCCAGTTTTTTGCTGGAATATATTTTTGTATACATGAGGGTTCCCTTTAATATTTTTGGGCAAAGGCCAAGTATCACTGAGTCAAAGGTTATGCATAATTTGGGGGCCTAGTCTGAAACTGCTTTACAGAATGGCCAGCCCAATGCACAGCTCTGTCAACAATGCATTAGTCATGTTAATGCCACAGTTCAATGCCAACACTTACTTCGAAAGCTTTTTATTTATATTATCTATGTCCAATTATATTTCTATTTTGTTTTTGCTTAACATTTCCCAATTATATTTTAATCTGGTTCAGTCAGCACTTGGGAGGATTGTGGGCCACATTCAATCTGTGGGCCAAGTATTTGACACCTCTGATGTAGGCAACCTCCATTATTTTACAGATGGAGAAAATAAGATCCAGAAAAATTAATTACTTCCCTAACACAAGTAGTAAATAGAAGACCTAGAATACACACCCAGTTTTTTGAACTCCAAATATAGAAGTATACATACTGTGCTATCAAAATACCTGGTTTTCAACTTTTATAAGGAATTAATTAGAATCTCAACCCATGAATAAGTGAATCACATTTTGGGGAAAAAAATCAAACTCTTCATATCCCTTTTAAGAGTATCAAACCTTTGACACAGAGTCAAGAAACCAGTATGTGAGTCTTGATTCTACCTCCAATTTGTTTTGTGAGCCTAGAAAAAATTTCCCTTTCTTTGAATTTCAGTTCCCACTTCTGTATATGAAAGGGTTAGATCATGTGAGGTCCAAGATGCAATCCAATTCAATTCAACAAATTAAGCACATAGTAGGTACTGGGGATACCAACACACACACACACAAAAAAAACTTTATTGCTTGGCCTGCTCTCAAGGAGATTGCATTCTCCTATAATCTAATTACATTGTTCCAAGATTCTAACGTTTCCTTTTTCCTCTAGAAGTATAACAAAAGAGGTTTTTTTTCCTTCTTTGGGAGCCCATTTGGAAGAAAGCTAACTGGATCAAGACAGTGCAACCAGTTGGCTTGAATGTAACTTAAATGGAATTGGCGATTGTGCAAAGAAATCTGCTCAACACATGAGAAGAAACAGAAAGGAACATGCTAAGAAATAAGCTTCTGAGCTCACTGAGATGAAGTACAGAGAAAGGTGAGGACATGTCACATTCCACTTAGTATGAAGGGTTAGCTGGGTTGTATAAATGGTTGAATCGGAAGCAGGAGCCTATCATGACTGATATCATCATAGGAAAAAGCAAGCACAGCACCTCCAAGTAGCTGTCATGCCTCTACATAACTCCCTCCTCGGACAAGAGATGGCACAGACAAGACCTCAAAGGGTCATGGGGATTCATTGTTGGGACAAAACGATTTATTTCTCCACCCTGATCACTGAAACATGATACAAAAGGAAATTCAATCATTTGGGAAAGTACTATTTCACCATGGGAAAATAATCTCTTGGATGAGATACTTTACGCAGTAAATTCCAAATAATCCATAATATAGTATCTTCTTTGTAACAGGTAAGAATCAGTGCAGGGTAGTGAAAAGGACATGAACCAGAAGGCATGAATTCTGGTCCTAGCTTTTCTATTAACTAGATTTGTGACCTTGGGCAAATTGCTTCCTGTACTAGTCTCAATTTCTTTAAATCTTTAAAGTGGGAGTTTGGACTAACACCGTAAAATTCTGTGATTCTCTGAAGGCAGTAACCATTCCAAATATTTGTCTCCTCCAACCCTTACAGATGGCTAAGTTTATTCAAGTTATGTTTGGAACTAATGGAGAATTTGGTAATAATGTCTATGTGTTCTGACGAGAGTTAAAAGCACCATATAGCCTTTCAGGGAAGAAATACAAGTGCTAGTGTTAGCATAGCTATATTGCCCACCCCTCCACATTTATATGTCCCCCACTACTCCCATTGCCCCCTGATATTTTTGATATAACCATCTCTTCAAGCTCACAGCTCAAGTCCCCAACTAACACATTTCTTTACACCAGACCAAGTCAAATGTTACATGAGTTCAAAGCAAAGACCTTTAATTAAAATAGAACAGCAAAGTAAGTAACTATAAATTATTCTGTCACTAGCCCCACATGCTGCCAATTCTCAAAAATGGCACAAGCTCCGACTGATTACCACGACACTGGTAAGAGAGGATATTTTATCTCTAGCAAATTCATGATCCTAGGGTGATGCTTCTCAAAGCCCTCTCTTTCATCTGTAAGCTTTTTCTCAGTTATTAGGCTATTTCCTATAGTTGTCATTCCTTTCTGCTTCCAAAGAGGACGTTGTCTATATCCCTGCAGAGTTGCTGCTGTGTCTAGTACTAGGCTGCTTCTCCACTAAGATGCTAAGCTGTTTTTGAGGATCACTCTTTTCTATTAGTCCATACTTAGACTGTTTTCAGCTCTTTTGTTAGCTGTACTCACAGCTACCCCCAGACAACATGGGGAAAAGTCTTCCCTTGTTTCAACTCCCCCATCCCAAGTGGGAACTCCCCTAGACCATGTTTATGTATTTAGTTTAGAATGAGCAAGTTCCATTCAATTCCCGTCATGCCCCAGGCAGCTAGCACCAGAGTCATGCAAACTTCTTTAACACATCAAATTAGTAATTTTGGAGTTGGTGCCCTTTGTCCTGCATTCTTACAGCTATAACTACATAAATCTCCTTATATAGAGAAGCTCAATGTCAATCCATTTCCCATTTGTGTCTCATGTTTCCTCTTTACTTTCAACTTTAACATCAATTAATTAATACTAGATGTATTTCACTTAAAACATAACTTGCATTTGTATCTACACAAAAAATTTATAAAAAGCAAGATTGTTTATAGTCAATTGCCCCCACTCACAGTAGTTATGTTCTATTAAGTTTCCACAAACACTGAATTAGTGACTACTGAGCCATTGCTCCTAGGGGAAATACATGGTTTGGTTTCTTCAAGCCTCTGGTCACATTTACTTTGTACTTTCTAGCAAAGTTTCATGTACAGATTGGCAAATTTCCCTTTCCTAAGTCTATATTTACTGTATTTTTGATTCACTAACATTGAACTCACGACCATCAGCTCTGTAACTCATGCCTAAATGAACTTTTCTAACACACATATTTTCTCTGTAAGGAACATCATAGCCTTCTTGTGCTTGTGACCACTAGATAGCACTTCAGCATGGAGACCATGTTAAATCACCCCCAAAAAAAGTACAAAAATGTAAAAATGTGGCAATAAATAAAACTAAAAAGGACATTTCTTTACAGTATAAGACCTGAAGCAAGAAGCCTGAATGGGACCTTGTTTAACCTCAGTTGGCAAGGTATTCATTGAGTGACTCAAATTTTTTGCCTCCCTGTGTATTTCCAATAATGACCACACATATTGATTTGGAGGTTATAAATAAATTTTAGCAAGAAGATGAATTTACAGATTTAGAATCCATGAACAATGAGAATCTACGGTACAAAGTATTGTGTTCACTGTAGATAGTTATTTCCACTATGAGAATTCTTGACCAAACAAGGGAAAGAGAACACAAAAAAGAAAAAAAACAGAACATTTTATTGTATTCAGTGAAAAAGCTTTAGCACAAACAAAACCAATGCATCTAGGAAATAGAAAAGAAATAGTCAATTGGGGGGAATTTTTTTTAAAATATCTCTGATAAATTTCTCATATTCAAGATATATTGGGAATCAACAGAAATATAGAAGGCCAAGAACCATTTCCCAAAAGATAAGTGGTCAGAGGAAATAACTTTTAAATGAATTGCGAAAGATTCACAATCATATTAAACATTGATCCAAATTACTAACAAGAGAAATACTAATCAAAATAACTCTAAATTTTTACCTCCCACTGAGAAAAATTGTCAAAAATGAGAAAAGAAAGAATGTCAGTATTTAGAGGGTTTATAAAAAGATAGGTGTACTAATACGATATGCTCTTGACTGGCAATTAATTTGCCCAGCCATCCTGGAAAGTAATTTGGAATTATGTTAACAAAGTGACAAAATGACCATACCCTTTAACCTGTAGATACCACTGCTAATCATATATCCAAAGCAGATCAAAGACAAAAAGAGGGATCCTATAAACACCAAAAGATAGCAGCACTTTTTGTGATAGAAATAGATAGAGACATAGAGAGATAGATTGGATGGATAGATAGATAAGATAGTTAAAGTGTCTATCAATTAGAGAATGGCTATTTAAAATGTCATGTGAATTTAATAGATTATTACTATGCCCCCAAGAAATTATGAATGTGAAGAATTTGAAGAAGCTTAGGATTTACAGGAAAGGATGCAGAGTAAAGTAAGCAGAACCAGGAGAACAATGTACACAATGACTACAAAATGAGTACAAAGTGAATAGAAGGAACAGCAATAACAAAAAAAGAAAAAGATTTAATGCTATGAGATTATAACGACCAAGCTTGGCTCCAGAGAAGGACTGAGAAAATGCAGCTCCCTCCCATCTGTGCAGAAGTAAAGGACTATGAGTATGAAATATTAGAAATGCAGTCAGACATAACTAATATGTTGCTTGGTTTTATGAAACTGCTTTTTATCTCTCTTTTAAATTTTTTTTATAAGAGTTACCCCTCTTGGTTGCAAAGGAAGGAAAGATATCCAGAAATAAAAGTAATACAAAAACTAAAACAGAAGAAAAAAGTATCAGAGCTGGGACTTGAACTCCAAGCTTCTGACTCTCAGTCCAATACTCTGTCATCTACACTAAACTGGGAGGGGGGATAAAGAATTTATCTTAATAGGGCACTCCCTGGAGTGCATTTTAATGGTAAAATTGGCAAAAGGGTCACTTGAAATATGCTCAATATTCAATTCCTAATGCATACATACCCATGAGGAAGATTAAGGAAATTGTGTTATGCTACATAATGGAGGGTCCTAACTTACATTTCAGGGCATATACAGACTGTTTCCTCTCTTTTCACTGTGTGGTGATGAAAAACCTTTTAATTGGCTATTGAACCGAAAAGGAGGGGTCATACAAAAAGTTTCAGTGGAAGATCTGGACTTCTCTACCTGATGGGTTTTGAATAAGAGGAAAATGCTATAGACCTCCAGGATCATTTCCTCCAATCTGGTAAATATATGACTTTGAAAACAAGGCACTCTTGTTTCTTCTCTCTCTATTATGTGTTTTTCTTTCCCGATGTTAGGCAAAGGCAAATGGAATGGACCAGATCATCATATTGTGAGTTTCAAAAGATCACACCACTAGAGGTCCAGCAGTTGGAGTTCATGACAGAGTTGTCAAGTGAGCATAGTGGGTTACCTTGATGAAACCAGCACAACCCTGAGGAGCAACTTGAATAGTTCAAGCTAACAGAGAATCAACCCAAGAAATAAGACACTATGTTTGACAAACAGGAGAGTGATTCATCCATTAGCTATGCTACCTCTAGAAGTGACCTTGGTGGCAGAAATGTTTATAACAACTACTTTAAGTTTGAGCCTTCTTTCCCCAGGAGCCAAGGTGATAGAGGAGAGGGTGCTTCAGGTTTAGAAGGCTTTTGTACTTCAATTCTTTTTATGTCTTCTCAGGAAACATCCTCTTGTAAATACCATCTGATATTAATTGGATAATTGTCATTGAGCAGAAATCAATCTATAAATTGATAGTGGAACATTAGTCATTGGTTAGATGATATTGAAGGAATGGTTACTAGTTGATCGATATTGGAGGAAATACACTAGATCAGTGTATTCTAGACAATGAGTGATGCTAGAGCACTAGAGCATGAGTGATCATACCAGAGAAAGTCAACACCAACCTCTCAGGGACATCCCTAGGACTCTAATGTCCCCAATGGTTTGGGGGACCCTATCTGCTAATCTAAGTAAGAGTTAGGAAAGGATCCTGTTTTTGCTATACACTTAAAATGGTATGACAAATTCAATTTACATGTGGTTTTTTCAGGAGTGTATCTACCACAAGGAGGGGAAATGTCAAAGAAAACCAAAACCCAAGACCCTGAGCTTAAAAGGAATTAGGCCAAACCTCAGAGAAACCATGTCATGGGGATTTTTAATTAAAATTTAAAATATGGTCGCATCTACTAGCATATTTCTCTAAATATTAATGGTTGCTGACATCAGACCCACAGGCATTACTTAGTGAGGAAAGAGTTATAGAAAAAGTTTCTTGATAGAGTTTTAGAGCCCCTCTGCAAGGACAGATAAATTGAGTGTAAGAGCTGCTTTCTCCAGATATTAAGCTTTGGGAATATTGCTAAGAATTTCAGCCAACTCTATTGTGGTGGGAGTAAGGAGAGGAGGACTGGAGGGAAGGACATGTTTTTTCTGTAGAGAGCATCTGGGATGTGTTTAGGCCTTGAATTGACTGATTAGTCAGCAGTCTACTAATGACAACAAAAGTTTCAAATTCATGTTTCCCACTGCTTTATGAACAAAAAAGCTTTTCAAATACCATTTCCTCTCCTCAAAAATGTGGAATATTGCAAGAATTGTTGGTCATTCGTGCTATCTTTCTATCTTTGCAAGAAATAAACTAAATTTTCAGTGTTTTATTTTAGTGTCAGATAACAGGCAGCTGAAATACAAATGGCTCCAAATGTCACAAAATGTCTTCCTCAACTCATCTTGAAAATTAAGTATTTGAAGTTTTAAAGGTACACTGTGTATTTCCTAAATCATTGGGTACACCAGAAATAGTATGCAATTCTCCTAAGTTTCTCAAATGTAAGAGGACATTTTAAGAGCTTTTTTTTTTTTTTTTTTTTTTTTTTTGGCTTTCAATGCAATGGAACCAAGGAGTTTATTGCTTTAATTGTAACTATTAAAAATAATACCTTTGTCAATACAGTGCTTATATATTCTCATGGCCCCTCACACTACAGCATTCAGATTCATTACATCAGTTTCACTCATCTGAGCTAAAGCACTGACTCTAAAGTCAGAGAACCTGCATTCCAGTCTCCTCTCTGGTGTTTAGGATCTGCCTAGCTTTGGACAAGTCACTGAGCTTCTCTCAGCCTCATTTAATAACTCTGCCAAATGAGTGAATTTGGACTAGATAGCCTCAGACATCCCTACAAGTTCTAGATCTAAGATCTAGATCAATCTGTGGTGAAAGTCCAGATTTTTAACTCAGGTCCCTTAAAGAGGCAGCTTCTTATGACAAAACCCTCAGAAAATTAGGACCAAGAAGTGAATCTTCTACCTGATCCTGGAAACAGTCACTGATTTCTCGATGGACTTAAGATCCAGTAGAAATAATTTTGTCTTTGATTTCTAATTGATTAACTCTTTATGTACCAAGCTTATTTAAAAGGTGTAGAGATGCCTTTCCTACTCCACATCCCCTCCAACACCCTCTAAACAATGATAGCTTGCTCTAAGATTTCCACATTACAGGAGAGAAAATGTCACAAGCTCTTTTATAAACCAAACAGTATGTGCTGTCCATGCATAATGACACTTTTCAAACATTTTCTATACATGAAATAAAAATGGACAAGATTTTATGCTCCCAGGGACTAAAACCAATAGCAGAAGCAGATCTGAAAAAATAATCACCCCTTTCGTTGGTCTCTTGGCTGTGATGAGTTAATCTCTTGTTCTGGAGCTTAACTTTGAAAGATAAATGTTACATCAGAATTATGTAATATAGGGAATCAGTCAGTCAACATACATTTATTTAGCATTATGTGTCAGATACTGTGTTAGTCTGGGGATACAAAGACAAAACATCATCCCTACCCTCGAGGATCCTACATTCTCTCAGAGAAACAACATTTACACGGATAGTCAATGAACATTAATTAAGTGCCTACTATGTGTCAGGCATTGTGCTAAGTGCTGGGAATACAAAGAAAGGTAAAAGATAGATATACTTTCAAGGAGCTCATATTCTACAGGGGAGATAAGACACAATCAACTATACATACAAGCCAAATAAAATAAGGAAGAGAATGGCACAGTCAGACCTGCGTTTTAGGAAGCAAGAAGCTGTATTTATTTTAGAGAATAATGATTCTTTGTATTTGTCTCATGTTTTTAACCATACAACTACTTGCATTCAAAATAAACAAGGCAGGAATTATTTGTTATCTATATTTTATGGATAAGGAAACTAAGGCACAGCAATGCAAATTGATTTTTCCAAGGTCTAAGAGCTAGTTAACAATATCATTTAAAATCATTTTTGCTAGACTCCAATTTTGGCTAGGCATTACCAACCACAGATCCCAAGTTAAGAGAAACAAATAAGTCTGGTTACACTGGATACAGGAGAGTGTTTGTATATGCAGCAGTGCAGAGGTCAGAGGACTGTAAATATTCAAATCCCAGCTTAATAAGTGACCTCAAACAAATCTCAACTTCTTTGAGGTTCAGTTTTGTTTTTTCCAAAATAAAACTTAGTAATGATAATAGTTAACATTTATGTAATTTGGGAGTATGCAAAACACTTTGCATATATTATCTAATTTGATTCCACTAGTTACTATTCTCATTTCAAAAAAGAAAAAAACTAAGCCTAGGAGAAGTTAAATGACTTGCCCACTGTCACACAAGTAGTAAATTTCAGAGGAAAGATATGTAACAAGGTCTTCCCAAATCCAATTTGAGCACTGTATCCATAATGCCTTTCAAGTTCAAAATCCTTCAGTTAAAAACAAGAAGTGTACTTTTGTATGGTTGTTCACCCACAATTTTTCTCTTAAAAGTGATTGCAAATGCAGTAGCTACATACCTTTTTTGCAGCTATATTTGAGTGTGTGGTAAAGATAGATGGAAATAGTTTTTGGCTTCTTAGCACAACAACTTCCCAGGAGACTCTGAAAAAAAATGCCTGTGAAACAGCATTAGCTAACTTCCAGAAAAGCTGCAACTTCAACTAAGTGACTCTCTTTTGGAATCTCTGATTTGTCACTAAATTTAGTTGGTCCATCAAGGAATGCTAGTGGGATACTGAGAAACAGTTCTCTTTCCCTTCCCTTTCTCATCCTTCCCCACCCCACCTTCCCCTCCCTGGTTTTGCAATGTGAATCAGGCACTGATTCAAGGAGAGGGGACAATCGTAGACTAGAATCATGGAACATGAGAAGTCAAAAATGGACTTGAGGAATCAGATCCAGAGCTGGAAAGGACCTGAGAGATGTTTAATACCCAACCCCTTCATTTGACAGATGAAATAATGGAGGTTCAGAGTACTTCAATGGTTTGTTCCAGTCACACCAGGAACTAGCAAGTGACAAGTAGTCAGGTTTCCTGACTTCCAGGCTAGTACTTTTTCTATTGCAGGTTGATTCATAATCCTTTTTATGCCAGCTATCCTGTGGGAAACTTCAGAGGCTAGCAGCTTCTAGATGACTGGATTCATCTTTCATCCCTCTTCTTTCATATGACCTTTTACAAAAGGAGGCTAGGAGAAGTTAAGTGACTTGCCACCATTATGCAGCTAGTAAATTTCAGAGACAGGATTTGGACCCAGGTTTTTCCAGCTCCAAGTTGACTATGCCCAGGTCAGATGAGAGATTGAGAAGTGAGGTCCACTATAGTATCCTTCAGAGTTTCCCTCTCGTTTCACCCTGAGTTCACCATCTTTCTGATCCTAATGAAAATGCTCATGCTTCACCTCCCCCAAGGAGAACGAGTAACAGACAGCTGCTTAGTAGACTGGAAGAAAAAGGCCTTGAGATCCCTGAAAATGGAATACAGTTTAGTGATGTAGTAAATAGTGTTGAACATGGAGTCAGGAAGACCTGAGTTCAAATCTTGATTCACATTCTTTACGGCCATGTGACTCTGGACAAGCAGTTTCACCTCTCTCAGGCTTAGTTTCTTCATCTGTTAAATAAGCATGATAATTAATAGCACCTAATTCTCAGGAGGTGATGAGTGCATGAGATCACACATAAAGTTAATATTAAATGTTAAAGTAACTACTCTGCAAATGTTAAAGTATGCAAATGCTAGCTATCATGCCTGAACTGAGAAAGAAACCAGAGTGCCTTCCCTCCATTTTTTTTTACACAAAGAAAAGTATATTAACAGCCAAACGGAAAAACAATCCAATTTGCAGCTGTGTTGCTGCTCTTTCCATGACCCATACTGGACCTTCAGTCACAAGGAAACAACGGGAATAATAAGTCTGCTGCCTCTGAACCAGTCCCTTCAAAGGTGGCGCTAACAATGGTAGCCGTGCAATTAAAATTTAATCAGCTATTACAACAGCTATCAAAACAGTGGTGTCTACACTCAACCTGAATTCTGCCCCTCCCAAAGGATTTTTCCAGTCAACCTGTCATTTTTAGGCTGTTTTTAGAGCTCCGTTTTGTAAAACCATATGGTATGTTTTACTTCTTTGATTTTAGTGGTTTATTTTCTTCCCTGACTACTTTGACTTCAGAATGTAGTACCTGAAAAGGTCACTTAGGAGTGTGGCTTCTGTAGATGCAGCTGTCAACACTAGAGCATCCCAAAGAGTCCGAGTTTGTAGAGCTGCTGCTCACTGGGCCTTGGCCATTGCTAATCAGGCTTGAACACTTACTTGCTGGCTCTGAACATGAGACATGAGACAGAATCAGGCCCCTGTGATCAGATGCTGGCCCGAATGGGCATGTGGATCATTTTCACTCAATTTCTTTCTATTGAAGGATCAGAGCCCTGTGTGCACAGCAGGCAACCAAGAGAACATTCCAAATCCGTGCCTGTCCATCGAGCCTACTGCTATGATTTGGCTACACAGCAAA
This sequence comes from Notamacropus eugenii, assembly GCF_028372415.1. Lineage (NCBI taxonomy): Eukaryota > Metazoa > Chordata > Mammalia > Diprotodontia > Macropodidae > Notamacropus > Notamacropus eugenii. The sequence continues at coordinate 374,768,955 of NC_092872.1, forward strand.
CAGGAGCAGAGGGAATTTCTTCCAGCAAATGCTAGAGAAAGCAATCAAGTGAGGAAAGGATGACACGTGATCTGAAGCTGAAAGATAGCTTTGCTATTGTCTCCCCAAAATCTTATTATAATGAGCTACCCTGGTTCTTTGTTAAAGACTGGGGATATGGACAGAAGAAACCCAATTTTAAAGAAAAGAGGCAAAGTAACTAATTGTAGTAGAAGTACAAAGAAAAGAGAAGAAAATAGAGAATTTTGGAGAGGTCACCCATATTTACAAAGAGCTAAAACAGGAGTGATTTTAAATTGGAATAAAGTTCCTTAATGTTTGCTTCTATGCAAGGAATTTAAAGCAATTGGGGTTATTTAGGTAAGAGAAAAGGTTTAAGGATTACTGTCTCCAAGTGTATGAAGGGTTTTTGTTTTTTTATGGAAGATGCCAAATAGTCTTCCATAGTCACAAAAAAGAAAGAAAATGGGCTTAAATGAAACAAGGGAGATTGGAGTTTGATGAATGGATAGTTTTCTTGAAGATCCCAATACAAACCTTTAACTGCAAGAAACACAGAGTTTCTATCCCTAGGGACCTCCAAGAAGAGAACTTTGCTGAAAGGTTGAGAAAACTCTGAAAGTGGATGATTAGATTTGAATACTGCTTCTGTTACTTACAACCTGTGTGAGCCTGGGCACACCTCTCTGAGTCTCAGATGCAGCTAGGTCCCAATTAGTGTGAATAATGAATCCGTTGAAATGGTTGCACCATTTGAATTTTTATTGTGTATTTCCAATGGGCTGGGACCAATTACCGTATTTTATATGCAGCACAACCTTTTAAATAGGGATGTAACATAAATTATATTATATATATATACTTACATAATATATAATAAATATATTTTAAAATATCTAAATAAAATATAATCACAAATCTACAAACTTCCCCTACCACATAGGAAACATAATCTTCCACCTCTTTACATGCTCTGGGGAGAGGAAAGTGTTTATTTTTACAGTTTAGCTCAATTCCCATAGAACACAATCCCAGTTCCTAGTCCAAAACCCCCTTCAGGCTCAAGTTCCAGGTATCCAAGCTTCTCAGAGTTTCCAAGCTGGAATTTCTGAGGACAAATAACTGAGAATGGAAAGAAACACCCCCATGCCCATTTCTTGGACCTGGGGGAAAAAAGAGAGGTAAGCAGAGGAAGACAAGTCCTACCCCTCTCACCAGTTCACCTCATGGTATCCATGCTGGGTACAGTAGGAAAGAGTTGCAAAAAGAGCTTAGCCAGAAAGATGGTGGAAAGAGGATGGTCAGGTTGGTCTCATGATTTTAAAGATGCACATAGCCAATCAAGGAGGCCACCTGGTGAGAGTGGCTCCATATTAACCAATTGAGTATGTTTAAAAGGCTAGACTAGGGTTAATATAAAGAAGTATAACTTTGAATAGTACAAATTCAAATAACACAACCACTTCACAGATTTCATCATTTGCACTAATCTGAAAAGGCAGTTGTGTCAGACCCTTACTACAACTTACCAAGAGTCTCTGAAAAATGCTTATGAAAAAACATGTTGTAGATTAGAGTTTCCAACCTTCTTTTTGTCCCTATTCTGTCTGTCTCTGCCTTAGCCACACCATCTACTCCTACTAGTTACTCCCCCCACCTTTTGTCTTCCATGTCCCTTCTCTGAATATCTCCCCCATCTCAGAAATTATCTATACTTGGAAACTTGCAGATTCCTAGCTAAATGGTGTCTCATGTCTGAAACACAGGAAGCCCATCAGAACTACCTAATGGGCACCCATTTTTCCCCATAAAAATTCTGGAGCTGCTCTGATGTGTGATGTGAGGATGGACTCAGGAGCCCTGCCCACTAGGAGCGGTAAGAATCTTTGTGAAGATACACCAAGTCCCAAGACTAACCTTTCACAAGGTCATCCTATATTTCCTCCTCCAGTTATGACCTGAAAACCATTGTACCCAAATCTCTCTGGTGATATCTCTGGTTATATATCCCCCTGCCCTTTCCTGTCTTGCTTTAGAGATTTTAATCCTGGACCCAAAGTGATAGAGAGTAATCATGGTGTGGAAGCTATCCTGGCATAATTTCCTTGTCACCCCTACTTCTCCTTTTCTGTTCCCTTCATAGTCTCCATTTAAATTATGTGCCTTTCTCTTAAACCAAATAGAAGCATCTACTATTTTCAGCCTCATCGGAAATTAAAAAATCTTCTCAGAAGGCCATTTAATTTCTAACAAAAGATTCCAACAGGACATCAATCTATAAATGAGGAGGCTGGGCAAAATGATCTCTAAAATTCTCTCCAACTGTAAATCCTATGACATGATGGGATCAGAAGATCTTAAGGTACTTCCATTCACCGTTCTGGTATATTATTTGTGAGCTGTTACAGTTTGTTTCACTCTGAACTACGGTAGAGACCTTGATCCAAAATAAGAAACATTCATAATTTCTGTTTTGAATGGACATTCAATGGCCAGGGCCAGAGAGTAGGGATAAGGCTGACACACAAGTTGGCTCCCTTAGACTCCATTTGTTATGTCTTATTTGACACTGGTAATCACAATGTCACTGAAAAAAGATTTCTGTGGTTGAATCTATCGTAATGTTGATTGATCTTAATGTGTACCTGGCAGACCCATTTTTGAAGGAGATCATTTAAGACTACATTTTTCTCTGCATTTTTATGTAATAAATAAACTATGAAAACAGTAGAATGATTGTTTTCTCTGCACCTTTCAATCAATGTGACTGTGAAGTGAGGTCTGCTATAAACATCATCAGTGAAAGTCTGCCTCTTCCCTTCCCATGTTTTCCTCAAGGTGTCTTCAATGTTTACATATAGGGTTTATTGATATAAGTGGGTAAATGAATCAGTACTTGATGATGTCCTCTAAGTCATCCCCCCTTTTAGAAAAAATATCATTCATGTTTATCCTCAGTCTTTTGATGTCATTTTTCCTCTAAGATACCTTAGAAGTCATTACCTCAGTGTTGCTTTCTGCATAGATTTCTTTTCTGTATATGAGGTCTGGTCTAATCATGCATTCCAACTGAGTCATTTGCACTTCCCAAGGAAATATAGAACATCAGATATTGATCTGTAAAGAGTATATAAATGATACTTTTCCTCCCTGTAAATATGGAAATAGTTCACTATAGAAATGCTGGCAAATCTGTTCCCTTTTTATATCTATCTCCAACTTCATCAACAAATGTCCTTGGTATAATTTAACTCAGTTTAGTCTCCCACCGTGCTTTCTATAGGTATTTTTCCCTTCCAAGTCTTTTCATTGTTTCATGAGACAATAATACTAACAGTCATCTGTCATTCTCCACTACTACATTTTACAAAAGAACATGAATTTAAACTGTAAAAACTGAAACTGTAAGCTGTTGCATTTGACTGTTATGTCTTTCTGCTTGGCAAGGAGGTGGTTTCTGGATTGCTGAGTGGTCCTTTCACTGTGTTGACTCTTCTGCATCAGGTAAATTTCTGAAAGGAAAAGTGACTGAGTCAGTATCTTTCCTTTTATACATTTCCCATTTTTCAGAGTCAAAGTTTATTTAAGTGGGTCGTATTAGAGCTATTGTAGTTGCGCATATTGTCTTCTAATCTTTATCTTTTTTTCTAAATGCATGATGATTTTTATCTTTGTTCTAGAGGGTGCTCTAACTGTAACAATCAGTTGGTTCAAAAATTCCTCCTACATCAGTCACCGGTCATTGAATGTCAGGATACCGTAAATTTCTTTTTTCCTTTTTTTCTGCAGCACTCACTCTGTCTAAGACCTTCCATTTCTTTTCTTAAAAATAGTGTTGATAGGGGCTGTGAGCTGATCCAACCATTCTGGACAGCCATTTAGAACTATGCCCAAAGGGCCACAAAAATGTGCATACCCTTTGACCCAGTAATACCACTTCTAGGACTGGATCCCCAAGAGATCATAAAAATGGGAAAAGGTCCCACATGTACAAAAATATTTCTAGCAGCTCTCTTTGTGGTGGCCAAGAACTGGAAATCAAAGGGATGTCCCATCAATTGGGGAATGGCTGAATAAACTGTGGTATATGAAATACTATTGTGCTGTAAGAAATGATAAACAGGAAGACTTCACAGAGACCTGGAAAGACTTATATGAACTGATAGTGAGTGAAAGGAGCAGAACCAGGAGAACTTTGTACACAGCAACAATCACAGTGTGAGAGGAATTTTTCTGGTAGACTTAGTACTTCATTGCAATGTAAGGACTTAAATAATTCCCAGTGGTCTCTTAAGGCTAAATGCTTTCCACATCCAGGGAAAAAATTATGGAATTCGATCTCAGAATGAAGCAGATCATTTTCTTTTGTATTATATTTTGGATTGTTTTATGATTTCTCCCATTCATTTTAATTCTTCTATGCAACATGACTAAGGTGAAAATGTATTTAATAGGAATGTATGTGTAGAACCTGTATAAAACTGTAAGCTGTTTCAGGGAGGGAGGGAGGAGGGAGGGGGGAGGGAGGGGAAAAAAATCTAAGATATATGGAAGTGATTGTAGAACACTGAAAACAAATAAAATAATTTTAAAAAATAGTGTTGATGGTATATAGGTGTGAACCTTTTGGATAGTTTTCAAACTTATAGCCTCTTTCATTTCTTGATAAAAAAAAAGTCGTATTTTCCCACTTATTTTTCACCACCCCTGTGCCCACCTTTGCACTGAAATCACTGAATAACAAGTTATACGATGAGATAACTTGAAGCACCTTATTAAATTCTTCATAGAATTTCTGTATTTCTTTTTGCTCTGCCAAAGAGTTTGACATGTGTTCATGCGATCTTTTTACTGAACTTCATCGTAAGTACAAGATGAGGTAACTAAATGTCTCATGCAATGTTTCTTATTGCCATTAGGGACATGATGTAACTAGTCTGCCAACTACCTTTCCAAAGCAGCTGAGAAATCTAGCATCCCCTCATAAGAAAAGTCAGGAATCCTGTTATTATTATTTTCAAAGCCTTTCTTGGGAAATAACCAAGATATTGTAAGAGAGAAGAAAAAATAGGATATGTCTGAAAAATCAATCATCAAAAAGAGAAAAGAAGAGAGAGGAAGAGGTACAAAGTGACTTCTAGTTCAAATTTCTATTTGAGCCTCAATGCAAAATGACAGGTAGCTTTTGTTCACATTACAATTTTGACAGAAATCTGCAAATTATCAATCAAAAGCAATGAACAAGTTGACATCATATTATAAGAAAAGATAAGAAGCCAGAGAGAGAAAGAGAGAGAGATGTTGTTCTGTCACTCCAGACTCTTTGTGATCCCTTTCAGGCTTTTCCTGGTAAAGATGCTAGAGTGGTTTGCCATTTCCTTCTCCAGCTCATTTTACAGATGAAGAAACCGAAGCAAACTGGGTTAAGTGAGTTGCCCAGGGTCACACAGCTAATAAATGTCTGAAGGCCAATTATAACTCAAGTCTTCCTGACTCCAGGTCTGACTCTGTATCCACTGTACCTAGCTGCCTAGAGAGAGAGAGAGAGAGAGAGAGAGAGAGAGAGAGAGAGAGAGAGAGAGAGATATGTTAGATAGATAGATAGATGATAGATAGATAGATAGGTCGATAGATAGATAAACATAAAAAAATCATGAAGCCTTGCCCAAAAATCCTTCAGTGATAGAGCCCTCAACCATGGCAACCATGGCAATAGACTATTGAAATTCACTATGAGAATCTACCAAAATAGTGACAGAGGATTAAAGATTTTGTTACCAGCAAGAGTGGATGGTAAGGAGAATCCTGTAGAAAATGCACTATATTTGCCCTAGAACTTCTATAGATGTACAAAATACTGATTGGTCCTATTTAAAAAAAATAGTGAAAGGGCTCAAGGATTGCCCTTCAATCAGAGAGTCCTCTTTCCCCCAAAATGAAAGTATAAAAACAAAGAAAAGAGAGAAAAAGAATATGAAGGAGTAGAGGGTATGTCAGAGTGTTAGGGTGGGAAGAATATGCTGCAAATACGAAGGAAAAGGTCGCTAAATATTTGTACTCAAAAGCTTTTCCCATATAAGAAAAAAAATGGACCATCTGAAAATGAAGCAACTTCTTGTGCTTGCCAAAGTGATAGCATAGATACAAAGTCTGCACTAAGAGAGAGGTCATTCAGTAACAGAGGGAAAAGAAAGTTAACAAAAGTAGTTGGTAACTGGCTGACTGAGAGGAACTGATGCACGTGCATGCTCCTAACAGGAAGGGACTAGTGGAGGCTAGATGAAATGAGGTCTGTATGTCTTATTAGATGACTAGATTTTTGTCTTATCTTTTATTGCTTTTCTGATTCTGTCTAGTACATAAATTAGTCTTGGCCTCTCCCCATGCCTAAGCCACAGAGAGACCAGAGGACCTATTATCAAAGGAAATACAAGTATGGTTCTAAGGAACTATAGGCTATAGGTCACTGAAGCACTGACTCCAGCTCAAACCCATATTAAGTTAAGTGAAACCTGTCTCTCCTATTAGATGATGAGCATCTCGAGAGCAGGGACTATCTTTTGCCTTTCTAGAGTGAACTTGGAGCAAAAGCATTCTAGCAACCCCTTAAAGTTTGATCCCACTGTCTCCATGGAACTAAGAGTAGAGAGGGCAGTATGCCATGAATTCCAGGACAATGTTTTTGTATTTCTAATCTTGATCTAGCTTTTCACTAAAGATCCCTTTCTCCAAGTAAATTAGTGTACACTGGGAAATAGATATTGAGGAGAAATTAATTGGTTAAATAATATTGGGATGCTAATCACTGATAGTATTATTGAAGGAACACACTACAAATGGGCCTTGGGCTAATGACATTAGAAATACCTTTCTACTTCTCTTAGATACCCTTAGATTGCTGAGAAGAAGAGAGACAGCTGCACTAGGGATACTACCTGCTAGCGATATACGGATTCTTAGAATAAGTCCAGAATCTTATACATGTCCATATAACCTAGAAAATTTCAATCAGCTTTTGTATGAGCAATGGATCCCCTATCTTGTCTATCTCAGCTGAAATAGAATCAGCATGAGGTGCTTTGCCACATGAAAGGAGCCTAATGGCATTCAAAATCTCCTCGGCTGAAACTTCAGCCAAGGAGGGATTGACTTCAAACTGAGGTAAACAGTCTATGGTCTCAGCATTGATTGATGATGGTCTGTTGAGAACACTACAGAAGTGTTCAGCCCATCTCTCTAGGACCATAGACTGGCCACATTGTTTGAATGCAAAACATACACTTCCCAAAAAAGACAATTTTGTGGAGAACTCACACAGGGCAAGTGATCACATGGTGATCAGAAGAAACAATACAAGGACACTCTCAAGGTCTTTCTCAAGAACTTTGGAATTGATTGTGTGACATGGGAGACACTGACACAGGACTGCTCAACATGGCGTGCCCACATCAGAAAAGGTGACATGCTCTATGAGCAGAAGTGAAATAGCTCAAAGGAAATGCAGGATGTACAAATTTGGAGCAGCTGTCCCAAATGTTCACATGGATTATTTGTGGTAGAGCATTCTGAGCTCATATTGGTCTGATCAGTCACAGTCAGAAGCACTGAAACTTGACTTTATCATGATGATGTCATTTTGGTCCTCTTTAAGAATGAAGGGCAACAACCAACCAACCAACATATCCATGAATATCTAAAGCTACGGGACTATTATTGACTCCTTCCTTGGAATTTGTCTTTGGAGAATTATTGAATGTCTCTACTTTTAATTTTCTATTCTCTTGTTGCTACTAATTTAGTACATGTTTACTTATGGTTTGGTCCTTCATTCTTCCATCTCTTGAGACCTGGGAAAGACCTTAATTTGAAAAGACCAAGGTTATCTAGTGAATCTTGGGCCATCACCAATCATCTTGATCTCTGTCTGCCACCGGACTTTCATGACTCTGGAGGAAAGTGTGAGACTGAAGACTCTGCACAGCTCTGCCTCACTTAAATCCAATTCATGTGCAAATCAAGACATCATGACCGTGGTGCTATTGGTCCTTTTTTTGAGAATAAAAGATCAACAACAATGACCCATCTCTTTGTGTAACCCCAGTCCCAAAGTCCATTAGTATGTGACTCTCTTTTTATTGGTAGAGATGAATGCCCTTCCAGTCTTCTTTAAGCTTTCTTTGAGTCAAGTCTCTTTTCTTCAGATGCTTTTTGCTTCCAGCTTTAAAAGAGAAGATATGTCTTGTATGATAAGATGTCAATTCCACTTTAAGTCACTTAAGGAAAAGATTCCAGAAAGAAAACAAAAGAGTTCTTTCTCCACCTCTCATCAACTCTGCCTATCCCCTCACTCACTCACAACCTTCCGCAAATTAAGAAAGAGTCTTATACTAATGGACTCTAGCACTGGGATTACATTCATGTCCTCAGTGCTTACCACAGTGTAGGCACATAGTGGATATTTAATAGATCTTAATTAACTGACTGACTTACTGCTCCTCCTATCAGTCCAAAACTACAATAAAAGAATGGTATACAAATCCAAAAACTTCTAATTCTATAAAAAAAATCTGTAATATTAAAGACCTAAGAGACAAAATTCCCTAGGAAGTTCAAATTGAAACATCAATGAATGGAATGGAAAGAATGCCAAAAGATAAAGTAAATTAAATCATAAATATATTGAAAGAGTTAGAGGGGCATTCTACTTCTGTTTGAAGCATATAAAGTACACACATACAAATACACAAGAAGAGTTGAATATGTAATTGGGAAAGTTGAAAACTATACCCAAGGACTAAAAATACCAATGGAAGAGGAAAATAAAAATAAATGAAGTAAAAAAAAAAAAGAGCAAGAGAAAGCAAAAATAAAATTCCAAGGACAAATGCAAATTGTAATAGAACTAATAGGGATGGAACCTGTGATTTCATTCATGTAGAGAATGCCTAGTAGGGAAACTCCCTCTACCAATGCAAGGAGGGTCTTCTCTGTAATTTATCGTCTTAGGAAATTGACCTAGAATATTCAGAGGTTACTTAGTTACAAGTTACTTGGGTAACTTGTCCAGGGTCACACAGCCAGTACAGACAGTATCTCAGAGAAAGGATTTGAACCTATCTTCCTGGCTCCAAGACCAACTCCCTATTCCCTGTGCCTTGCTACCTCTACAGAGCTAAACAACCAGCAAATGAGACAAGTTAAAATAACATATTTGGAAAACAAAGCAAATTATCCAAATTATCCAAATTAATTTGAATCTCAAAAGATATATAAAGAAAAAGGTAGTTTGACATTCAGAACTAATTAAAGCAAATGTTCCAGAGTGGACAGGATTAACTAATTCTCTGCAAATAATGAGAAGGTGTGGGACATCGTTTTTTAAAGGTTTAAAAAAGAATTGAGTTCTATTCCTAGTTCTGCCACTAATTATCTCATCACGTTGCTGTTGAGGTTGCTGTTTGGTCCTTTTTCAGTCATGTCCAGCTCTCAGCCCATTGGGGATTTTCTTGGTAAAGAGACTAGAGTGGTTTGCTATTTCATTCTCCAGTTCAGTTTACAGATGAGGAAACCGAGGCAAACTGGGTTAAGTGGCTTGCTCAGGATCACACAGCTAGTAAATATCTAAGACCAGATTTGAACTCAAGTCTTGCTAACTCCAGGCTCAGCACTCTACTCTGCCACTCAGCTGACCATAACCAAGTACGTTCATCTCTCTGAACCTCCTCTGTAAAATGAGAGTATCAGACTAAATTCTATTTAAAGTCCTTTTCAGAATTAACATTCTGTCATTCCAAAAAGCCTCCACAACTAATGTAAAGAGAAACCAGCAGAACCAGGAAAACCACATACGCAATCAACAAATATTTATCTTAGGGCTAACTATGTGACAGACACAATGACGAGCGATGAAACACTATCCCTGACTTCAGGGAGCTCACACAGTACTAGAGAGGGAGATAACAATGACAGACCATGCACATAGAAAATATTTCCAGACTAGGTAGAAGGTAACTCTGAAGAAAGGTGCTAGGAATTGGGGGGAGGGGGGAGGAGAGGAGGAGGGAGGAGAAGGCCTCCTATAGAAAGGAGCTGAGTCTTGAAGAAAGCCAGGTAAATAAATAGATGGAAGTAAGGAAAGAAAGCATTCCAGTCATAGGGAGGGGGTGGGAGGGAGAGAGGGACCCAGATTCAGGAGATGGAAAATTTTGTGTGCAAAGAACAAGAAGTCAGGTGTTCCTGAATCATAAAGTAAGGGGGGTAGGTGTGAATAAATTGTAAGAAGCCTGGAAAAATGGGAAGGGACCAGGTTGGGAAGGTTTTTAAATTCAAACAAAGTATATGTTAAACTTTAGAGGTGATTGGGAGCTACTGAACGTTATTGAGGGAGATGACAAGGTCAGATGTGTTTTAGGAAAAATCCCTTTGGCATCTGAGTGAATATGGATTAGATAGGAGAGAGATTTGAAGCTATTGAGGTGATGAGGGAAGGCTTGCACCAGTATGATGGCTACACAATAAGGACAAGGGTATAAATGGAAAGGACCATAACAAAACATTTGAAACTGAATGCTATGAAATAAAAGTGAGCAAGCCTGATCCCAAAAAAGAGATGTAAGAGTCTACCTTCCTCACTTCTCTACCGAGGTGGTAAACTATGCATATGGAGCACTGCCTATAAAGTTGGACTTACTTCCTTGGTGGGGGTGTTGATTAGTTTGGCTGAACTGCTTTTCTTTTCTCTTTTTTATTTCTCATTACAAAGGATTAAGGAAAAGCAGTATAAAGGATAGAGAGCTGCCTTCAAGGTCAGAAAGACTTCAGTTCAAGTCCTGCCTCTGAACACCTGCTGGCTTTGTGACTCTCATAAATCACTTAACCTCTCTGTGTCCTAAGTAACTCTGAAATGCAGAGAAGGTGCCAACCTGCATTGAAAAAGGGAAAGGGAGTTTCCTCACCTGGGAGTTCCCTATACCAATGAAATCACAGATCTCGTATCTTTCTACATGATGGTTTTCAGAGACAAGAGAGAAAAGCAATGTTTCCAAAACGTAGGGGTATATAAAACAAACAAAAAATACCAGTGGCATTTTTTTATTTTTTAATTTAATTTTATTTATTTTGACATTTTGAGTTTCAATTGTCTCCCTCCACCTCCTCTACCCTACCCATTTATGTGATATACACACACGCACACACACATGCATGCATTCATGCACACGCATACATATATACATATACAAATATGTAATATATACATACAAATATGTAAAACATATATACATATACAAATATGTAAAACCATACTATATATACTTCTGTTTTTTAAACCTATATAATACATACTACTCACTGTTTTCAAAGCTGCCCAGTTTTTTTTTTTTGCTTCCTTGTAGATTTTCTTTTGTTCTCTGCTTTGTCCTTTTTACTTTACTTTTTCCCTCCCTTCCCTCCCCACCTTAAAGAAGGCTACAAGGAAACATGAATATATATGAATGTATACGTGTTTGTATGTTATATATATATACATACATAGATATCTATAAATGTACACATATGTACACATTTACACTCATACACATATATGTAAGACTGTACTATGCTTATTTCCACTTATCATCTCTTTCTCTGAAAGTAGATAGCATCTTCCTTCACAGGTTCAAGTCTTCCCATGATTTTCTAAACCAACCAGATCATCATTTCCTGTACCACAGCAATATTCCAAACCAATCACAACCTATCTAAGAAATTGTCTAGGAAAGTTTTCGTCCAATTTTCTGCATTCCCTCTATTACTGACTATACTGATTTTATTTATACAAGAAATTATGAATTTAAAATAATCAAAATTATCCATGCTGCACTTCAGCAGTGTTCTCACCTTATAATCTAGTTTAAGGTCAGATACTGCTGAATCCATTTCCTTTACATGTTTTTTTCCTCAGTTTCCTTCAAGTTCCTCACCTTTTGTCCTTCCAAATGAACTATAATTATTTTTTCTAATTCAGTAAAATAGTTTTTAAGTAATTTAATTGGAATGGCATTGAACAATGTCAGAATAAATAGATTAGTTGGGTAAAATTGTTGTTTTTTATTATATTGGTTTTACTTTCCCATGAACAATAAATATTACTCCAGTTATCTACATCTGACTTTATTTGATTACAAAGTGTTTTATGTTTATGTTCATATAGTTCCTATGTCTGTCTTGGCAGGTGCACTCTCAGCTATTTTATACTGTCTAATAGTTTTAAATGTTCTAAAACAATATTAGATATTATGTCTGACAGTGTAGTTTCCCTATTTTTCTCTTTTGAATTAAATCTAATTTAGCTTCAATTTTGCCTGAGATCATGATTACTACCCCTGTTTTTTTATATAATAAATTCTCCTCCTGCTCTTTATTTTATCTTTGTGTTTCTCTCATTTAGATAGTGTTTCCTGAAAGCAACATATTGTTGAATTAAAATTTTTAATCTGCTGTCAGTTTCAATTTTATGTTTAAATTCATCCCATTCAAATTCTCAGCTGTAATTATTTGCGTATTTTCCTCCTTCCTATTTTTCCTCAAAATCCTTCTCACTCTAATTATTCTCTCCCTCCTCATGCCTCTGTTTTATTTCTACCCGATGCCTTGTCCTCCTATTCCTTGACCTACCCACCCTTTGAAGAGTCCTTCCCTTATCCTCTCTCCCCATCCTATCCCCTTGCCCTCTTATTTCTTTCTGAATTTAGAAGACTTTTATACCTTCTAGATGTATGTGTTGCTTCATCTTTAACCCATTCCTGATGAAAGTAAAATTCCAGTACTACCTGCCCTCCCCCATATTACCTTTTTCTGTATCAGTTCTTCCTTTTATGCCTCATTTGTGTGACATAATTACTCCTCCTTATCCTCCTTAAACAGTTTTTTAGAATCATCCATTACACACAGCTCAGCCCAAGCCTTTTTTTTAAACTGCCCAAATAATGATGACAGTCATAAGAGTACTGATAATTTTTTCACGTATAAGATAAACAATTTGACCTTATTGAGTCCCTTATAACTAGTCTCTAATGCTACCTTACATTTTTCCTGGATCTTATAGGTCAAATGTTCCCTTATATTCTGCTGGTTTTGTCACAATTATCTGAAAGTCTTTTAGTTTGTTAAATATCTATTTTTTTCATTCAGAATTATATTTAACTATGTTAAGTTACCCTTGGTTGTAACCCCAGTTCTTTTGCTCTATGAAACATAGAATTCCAAGACTTAGGGTAACTTTGAGTAGTAACTAATAGGTCTTTTATAATCCTTATTGTAGCCCCATAACAGCAGTCTCTGGTTTTAGTTCCAGGGCAGAGAGGACAGTTGCAGTCTGAGGCCATCCGAGGGACTGCAGGAAGCATGATTCTTTGCAAGACAGTGTGGCTGGGGTCTCTAGCCTTGGCTTAGGAGTGGAAAGGAAAGCCCAAAATTGGGCCCCAGGACAGACCAGAAAATAACAATAAAAGAACCTGAGGCTTGGGGCATAATTCCCCATGCCTCAGGACTTGAATTGATTATACTAATAGCTGCTAAAAAAAAAATAAAATAAAAATGAGTAAGCAAAGAAGAAAAAACCCAACCATAAATAGCTACCATGGGGATAGAGAAGATCTGGATTCATATTCAGAAGAAGATAATGGAGCTTAAAAAAATCTCTCCTCTTTCAATGAGAAAGCATCAAATTGTCCCAAGTACAAAAAAGAGTTCCTGGAAAAATTTTAAAAGGACTTTAAAAGTCAAATAAGAGAGACTGAGGAAAAATTAGAGGAAAAAAAAAGAGCAATCCAAGAAAGTCAAGAAAATCATGAAAAGAAAGTCAACGAACTTCAAATAGAGAAGCAAAAACTTGAGGAGGGAAATAATCCCTTGAAAACTAGAACTGAGCAAAGGCATGCTAATGAGGTTCTAAGAAACCAAGAAATAATAAAACAAAATCAAAAGATTGAAAAATATTAGAGAATATGAAACATCTCATCAGATGGTTATAGAATTCAAGTAACTCGAGTTGCTACAGGAAAAAAAGAGCAAATAGCTATTTGATTAAAGGTGTGTATTTATTAAATGATAAAGCCTGCTTTCTTTGTCTGATAAGGGGGAGTTAAGTCCATGTTTGCTATTGCAAGAGAACAATGCTTTTGCAGCCACAGCTAGCAGGATGTCTCTCCACCCCTTTGCTATTGCACTCACTGGGTGTGTACTAGCTCCTTCTCTAGGCAGCCACATTCAGGGATGCATCTCATCAGCACAGCTGTGCTTGGGGTCCCTAGAAAGTGGAAGGTCCTTCAATCTTCTGTTTAGCCTTTGGACCCCCACAGTATTGGAGGTGAAAGTTCCTGAGGCTGAGGCTGTCTCCCAACCCCAAATGCCCTCAGGGCTTGTTATTTGTTGATTCCGAAGATGGCCTGTGAAGTGTTTGCACTTTCCTCAGGCTGAACTTCTATCTCTAGAGAATGGGTGTTTCCTGGGGTCTTCCCAAGTTGTATTAAGACAATTACTTTACTCTGATTTTTGTTTATTTCTGTGGCTCCTGAGGCAATGTCTTGTCTTTTTTTGTGGAAGAAATTTGGAGAACTGAAAGTATTCTAACTAATTTCACCTTTTATCAGTTCTTTCTCTGGAGATGGATAACATCTTCCTTCATAGGTCCTTTATAGTTTATTTGAATATTTATAATGTTCAGAATAACTTAGTTGTTCAGTTATTCTTTTAACAATGTTACTATTACCGTACACAACATTCTCTCGGCTCTGCTCATTTTACTCTTCATCATTTCATGCAAGTCTTTCCATGTTTTTCCAAAATTAACCAGCTCATCATTTCTTACAGCACAGTAGTATTCCATCATGATCACATACCACAATTTGTTGAGCATTCCCCTATTGATGGGCACCCTTTCAATTTCCATCTTTGCTACCACAAAGAGAGCTGCTAGAAATATTTTAGAAGAATATGTTTCTTTCCTTTTTTCCTAATCACCTTGGGAAACAGACCTAATAGCAATATTACTGGGTCAAAGCACGCACAGTTTGGTGTAAAATTCTACATTGCTCTCCAAAATGGTTGGATTAGTTCACATTTCCACCAACAGTGTTATGAACGTCTCAATTTTTCCACATCTCCTCCAACATTAGTCATTTTCCCCTTCTATCATTTTAGCCAATCTGATAGGCATGAGGTGATATCTCAGTTGTTTTAATGAGCATTTCTCTAATCAATAATGATTTAGAGCATTTTCTTTTCATTTGACTATATGTAGCTTTGATTTCTTCATCCAAAAACTGCCTGCTCATATCTCTTGACCATTCATCAACTAGAGAATGACTCATATTCTTATAAATTTGACAAAGTTCTCTATATAAGAAACTTTCACCTGAGAAATTATCTATAAAAAAATTTCACAATTTTATGCTTTCTTTCTAATCTTGGTTTTATTTGTATAAAAACCATAATCAAAATTATCCATTTTATATTTCACAACGCTCACTATATGTTGTTTATTCATAAAGTCATTTATCCATAAGTCTGACAAGTAATGTGTTTCATGTACTTCTGTTTTTCTTATATCTCCCTTTATATTTAATTCACATATTCATTTTGACTTAATCCTGGTAATAATGTAAGATATGGTAAATGTAAGATGTTGGTCTGTACTCAATTTGTGCTAGACTGCTTCCCAGTTTTCCCAACAATTTTTATCAAATAGTGAATTCTTATCCCAAAAGCTTAAATCTTTACATTTGTCAGACACAGGATTAGAGTAATCATTTAGTACTGTGTATTGTGATCCACTTTTCTGTTTCTTATCCAGTATCTGATAGTTTTATAATTACTACCTTATAACACAGTTTAAAATCTGGTACTGCTAAACCTCCTTGCTATATAATTTTTTTCATTAATTCATTTGATATTAAAGATATCAATAACATTTAATAAATAAATAGCCCCTACATTGCAATGGTATTCCTGAAAACTTCAGATTCTTGCTTGGAGCCCCAGAAATTAGATTTCTATAACTATATTGGTTATTTAGATCAGGGAAGAATTCTAAAAAACAAATTTAATCCACTCTGAAGAAAAAAAACAAAATAACAAAAAGAGACAGAGATGGAGAAAAAGACAAAGAAACAGCAAGAATCAGAAATTCACTAAGGGCCAAACCACATGTAAACATAATGGTCCATCTGGAAGTATTTTTATGTCCATCATCCAAGACAAGTCTTCATGTACTATTATGGCACATTGCCCAGGCCAATTTCTGGGCACACTGTTTCTGTCTCTAGTGACATGACAAATGAATTGGACTAAGACTATGATATGTGGTCAGCACTATTCATCTACACAGCCAAGGTATGCAACTAAGCTGTGAAAATATATCTTTTTCTGGCTCCATGGAATGGAGATGGCCAACAGCTCACCACGGAGTCAGGCTTAGATAAAATTGTGAAGTTATCAGTTCCTATGACCTCCTCTTTCTACTCCATGTTTTCCCTTTTCTGGTGTTCTATCTGCCTTAGTCTCCTGCTCCCTGTTCAAGAAATGATCAGTTCATCAGTACTAAAATATTAATAATAATAAGGTTTAGCGTGTCACATCTCCCAGAAATATGTGCATTTTATCCAGAGGCAATACCTTAAGACAAAAAAATATGAATCTCTAGTTATGAATTTCATACCAAGACAGAGAACAGAGAGATGGACAGGATCCACCCCTCTTTGTCCCTGAAATCATATTAGAGATTAAAATATGTTTAGACTCTGTGAAAAGGCAGACCTGACTCACTATTTTGGAGTCCTTTATCTAGTTCACCTTTCCAAAGGTCAGAAACTTTGAAGTGAAAGGAAACACTTGAGGCTATTTACCCACTGTTTACAAAGGTGGAAAGTGAGGCCGGGAGAGGTTACATGCAAGGTCACATGGGTGGTGTGTAACCAAGGTATAACCACTCCTCTGTTTCCAAATCTACCAAACTTTTCACTTCA
Organism: Notamacropus eugenii; assembly: GCF_028372415.1. Taxonomy (NCBI): domain Eukaryota; kingdom Metazoa; phylum Chordata; class Mammalia; order Diprotodontia; family Macropodidae; genus Notamacropus; species Notamacropus eugenii. Next base: position 374,785,958 of record NC_092872.1, read on the forward strand.
CTCCACTGTCTCCATGTGAAATAGTGGCCATATCTTGTGTCTTTTCACATGACTACTCTGTCAGTTCTCATGACAGATAGACTTCCCAGACCAAATAATTACTCTCCTAAAGCAATATCCAAGCCTGTTACTTCTACCTGCTTTCCTTGGTGACTTTCCTCTGTAAGTACAATTTAGAATTTTTGAAATTCTAATCAGATGGGTATAATAGACAGGAGTATTTTGCTTTTACCAGCCAACTCACTGGCAGTTTTATGTAAACACTATCTACATATATAAAACAAATGAGAGGATTTTTTTTAGGACTTCTCCCTTTCCAACTCCTCCTAGTTCAGTTGTCCATACACTGAGAATTTTTCTCATGAAACAAAAGTCATCATATTTGGTTCATATTGACTTCTTGGTCCAGAAGGAAAAATACTAGACTTGAAATCAGAGGTCTTGAGTTCAGATCTCACTTCTGCCACTTCTTATCTGTGTGACTTTGGGAGTACAGTAGATAAAGAGGATTTAAACTCTCAATTAGTACAGTTTCAAGCCCACATATGTCCCCCTAGGTCCTCAAGTGTGGCTTTTTGACTGAATCTAAACTTCACAGAACAAATCTCCTCAATAAAAGGATTTGTTCTATAAAACTTGGACTTAGTCAAAAGCCTGCACCCAAGGACCTAGAGGCCACATGTGGTCCACTCCTGGAGGGAATCTCTTCCTTGATGACATAATAGTTTCCTTGAAGTATTGAAATATATTAATGCTATTGTCACAAACTGCATTATGTTAACATCATAGGGAATGCACCTAAAACTATGGTTAGGTCAAAGTGGGAAGAGATATTTGTACAAATCTAATTTTAACATTATCTGAATGATGTCTTTCTGGGTCAGTTCAACACAAAGTTACTGATTCCCTGGTCACATCCAAAGGAGAGGGTATTTATCAACATTAGACAGCATATATTTCAACCATGGCAAAGAAATCCAGGTGAAACTAGAGTTGAATAACTTCACATCATTGTCACTGGAGGAATGCAATCCTCTTAATTTCACATGGACTCATGAAATATGATTCCTACATTCCAAAACTTTCCTAGAACAATATTTCCTCACCTCAGATATGTTACTAACAGGGGAAAGCATTTCAATTTTATGGTTCCACTCTCCTTGGTACCCCAGTTCTTGGTTCCTCAAGGAGTGGAGTTGATAGACCAAGGAGGCTGGGACTAAGGAGGGGAGGAAAAGGATGCAGAGAGAAGAAGAAGAAATGGAAGAAAGACATTTGGGGATGGAATGTTTTTTAAATTTGTAAGTTTTAGTAAATAAGGACGTTTGGTAGGAAAAGTTTTATGGACAGGGAAAAATTAGCTGAGCAAACTCTCAACTGCTGGTTGGAAAATACTAATCCCATATGATAATCTTACCTTTGCCTAAAGGGATTTTTCATATTTCTTTGGCTTGCTGCATCTGAAAACTGCCAAAAGGCCTGTCATTAAACATTTATTTATCCACTATGTTTGATGGAGTTTATCCCATCTGATCTCATAGAGCAAGTTACCAACTATAAAGCAATTTGCTCTCTATAAAGTGTGTTATTTCACACAAGACAAGGTAGAGAAGGAAAGAGACCTAAACTCAAGAGTTGGAGACTTGCCTTCCAGGTCTACCTCAATCCTGATCACAGAAGAAACAAGGTCTGCAACCTTCTGTCCTCACCACCATCCAACCAGTCTGTCGAGAAAATGAGCACTACTGCTTCAGCTGACACAAATTGTGCCTAGAGAATGATGATAATTTGAATATGTTCCACTTTAAGAAAACCAAATATTTAAAAAACTGAACTTATAAAACAAAAATCAGTTAGAATATGAATATTCATAATCTTCACTTAACAAAAGACTTAAATTTATTTTAAGTAGCCAATTAAAATAAGAAATGTCTACACAATTCAATGCAAACACATCTTTAGAAACACAAAATGAAATACCTGAGGTGGTGGCCTCATGGGAACACCTCAGGGAAATTTTGAGGAGAAGCAAAAGAATATGTGAGATACTTTTAACTGCATGATATTAAAACATAGCAGACAAAAACCTGGACTTGGAGTCAGAAAGACCTGAGTTCACAGTCCTGCCTCAGACATATATTAACTTTGTGACCTTAGACAAATCACTTACCCTCTTTCAGGTTCAATTTCCCTATCTATTACATGGGGATAATAATACCACTTAATTCACAAGGTTGTGATGAGGATCAAATGAAATGATACATGCAAAGAACTTTGTGTGTCTAAAGCACCATATAAACATGAGCCATTAAATGAATTTTTTTTCTGCATTGTTATGCTGAATATGTAAATGAGGTGTTGGATTACATATAGAAATTCTACTTTTGTTTGTATAGTACCCCTCTGAACTCATTCTCTAGCTACTTATATATTGAGTCCTCACAAAGGCAACTTGTGTGTGTGTGTATGCATGCGTGCATGCCTGTGTGTTAGGAGTAACCCTAAGGATCTTGCTTCTAGTGCTGTAACTCTTGGGCATCACCAGCATACTTTCCATTGACAAGCATCCAAAACTTCAGTTAATTTTTGGGAAAGATCATTATTAAGAAGATATAGTAAGGAGATTTTTTTATTGTTGTTCAGGTGCTTTATATTCATATCCAATTCTTCATGACCCCATTTGAAATTTTCTTGGCAAAGACATTGGAGTGATTTACCATGTCCTCCTCCAGCTCATTTTATAGATGAGGAAACTGAAGCAAAGAGTTAAGTGAATTGCCCAGGGTCACACAGTTAGTAAGTGTCCAAGGTCAGATTTGAATTCAGGAAGATGAATCTTCCTGACTTCAGGCCCAGCACTCTCTCCACTGCACATTTTCCACAAAACCTAGCATACACTCTCCTACAAAAAAATATATATTCATGAGAAGAATAGACACCAACTTAAAATGAAATGGTAGTAAAATACATGTGGAGGGAATATACATGACAAAAATGACACCTCCCAACTCTTGTCCCTGGAAGTCTTTTTCTCCCTTATAAAGATCTTGTGAAGCTCCTATTAGGTATAGCTCTGTACTATAGTCAGAGGATCAGTGACTTTCCAGAGTCCCTATCCAGGACTCCTAGAAACAAGCTATCCCACTCTCTGAATCTTGTGTTGTCTTCAAGTCCTGTGGCATCTGTCTGTGGCTTCTACCACCACTTAGACTTGACCACCAATGAAACTTCTGATAACCCCTTTGGATCTCCCAGATCTCACAATATCACCTGGATATGTCCATCTCAAAATATTCATTTGCTGATATCAGGCAAGAAGAAACACAAAAAAAGCAAAAGACAGCAATGTACTCATGACCACCATGACTAAATGGGAGAAAAGATAGCTTGGAGGAGGCAACTCAAGCTAGTCCTGCCTCAATCAGATTTTACTAAGAAAGCAACAAAGGGGTAGGTTACTATTATTTTATATACCAACTTAGTTCTAGTTTAGTAAGCCCTGAGATTCTTCGAGCTCCATACATGAATTGCTAATTAATTTATGGAACAATGAAATGGGGCAGGCACACCCAGTTCTTTGGGTACTTATTGGGGAAGGCTGTGATGGCGCCAGGAGGCGATGCTTCAACTGCACTTTCATAAGGCATGGAGGGTATAGGAGCAAACAGCATGGTGCAGGGACAAGCAGCAAAAAGGAGTACAAGGAACAGTGGCAGATAGCATGGGGATGGGCATGGGGTGATGGAAGAAAGCAGGCAGCAGGCAAACAGAATGAGAAGGGAGATAGTCTCTGAGAGTAAATCATGTAATCATGAATTAGATTTGGGAGCACTCAACAGCATGGACCAAGATGGAAACAGAAGAATGGCTAGTGGATAGGAGTTCTCATTTTTATAGGAGGTCTCATTTTCATATGGTTTTTGTGGGAAGCAGACTAACTCTTACCTTAGCATTAGCATCTTGGAGTTAGTTCATTAGCATATCCAGGTCATCTCCAAGTTATCAGCCCCATTGGACATTCTGCTGGTCTCACTGAGGATGTCTAGAAATTTATCTGAGACTTACATATCATAGGCCCAAAAGGCCCTGACAGCAAGGCCTAGATGGTTCCCCTTGATTTAGCAAATGTTCTCAGGTTGTGAATCTTGGTTAATAAATGATACAGTTTGCAAATTATGCTCCTTTGATCTTCAGAATGGTCTGTACATGACTTCTAGGTCCCCCTTTGCAATTTCACTTCCTGCCACTATTACTTTGTATTGGCTACTTATAAACTTGTTAACTGACCAGAAGGAGGGTGTTGGGAGGCGAGAACAAGATGCAGTTTTAACATTGTGGCTCATTACATGATTTTTATTTCATCACAAAGTACATAAAGGACCCTCGGTCACATATGGCCAATTTCCCCATGATCACTTAAGCTAGAATCAAGAAGGGAATATATATATATATATATATATATATATATATATATATATATATATATATATATATGATTGCTCCAAGGACTGGCCCCCATAAGACAATCCACCTCCATTGCATTAAAAAAACTTGCTGATGTCTTAGTCTTATAGCATAGGGTCTCTCATTACCATCTTGGACAACTAGGATATACAAAATAGTTTTATTTTTAAGTAAACCATAAATTAAATTATGGGTGGAGGTAGTTTCTTTTGCATTACAACCTACTGTAGCAATCTATTTTCTCCTATTCAAATAGTATCCCTCAAACTGAGCTGTTCGAGTTCCTTCTACAATAAAGAATGCTTCACTATGCTCTATGAATAGGGCTATACGTTTGTCACGACAAAAAAGTGCCAAGATTCACAAGTACTTTCAACTCCTTTTCAAGGTTTCTCTCTGTTCTTTCTAATCTAAGAAAAGATATGATGACAAGTACAGAGACTAAGCTTACTACTGCCTGGGCATATTGTTGTCTGGGCTAGTTTCTTCAAGAAAACTTCTTTCAAACACCTGTGAATTAGTCAGCTCCACAAAAGGGCAGGTACAAAAAAAAATATTGACTCAACTGTTTATCATTAGTTAACCTTTCTGGGTCTCAGTTTCCTCATCTACAAGATGAGGAAGTTGGATGGATGACATCTGTGACCCTTTCCAGCTCTGTCTATGATTCTAAGATTTTAAAAGAGATAAGCTTCTGTTAGAATTATTATGAAAACAGGTGCCATAGCTTATCTAAATTTCATGCTATGGATCCAGCAGCACAGTGCTACATAGTGGGTATTCAGTAAATGATTTACAAATTTGAATGATCCAGTAACACTTCATTTCAATCAGTTCAGGTGTTGAACTTTTTTCAATAGTAAGGATGAATTTGCTCTAAGTTGTCCATCAACATGATATAATGGGAAATTATTGCTAAACCTAGAGGACCTGGGCTCAAATCCTGACTCTGTTTCTTATTACCTGCCTGACTTTGGACAAGTCATTTAATCTCTCTCATCCTCAGTTTTCTCGTCTATAAAATAAGAAGATTGATTAGATGGCTCAAAAGTCCCTTCTAGGTCTCAATCTATTATGCTATGATATTCTCTGGTGGTCCCCCTAATAACTGAATTTTAGTGGAGGAGCTGACAAGGATAAGAATATCCACTTCTGTAGCCATAGAACCGAGTTTTTCTGAAAGATAGTATAAGAAGGTAATTCATGCTGTAAGAAATAGCATTATATTTAGAGTCAAAAGACTTGGGTTAGACCCCAGGCTGTATTACCTACATGACATTAAACAAGTAATTTCACCTCTTAGGCTCTCAAGTTCCTCATCAATCCAATGAGGGGATTATATATAGGCTCTGAGATCTCTTTATGCTCCAAATAGTAAAGTATGGAGAAAGGGCTAATAGCTGCATTAGAGGTTCATCATATTATTATGAGAGAGAGATACACCAATATCACTAATAGCATGTGACAGAAGGTTCCACTCCTGGTCCATGTTGAGCCCCCTCAGGTTCCAAGTAGGCTCTTCCAATGAGAAGAGAAAGGAGTAGACAACTTAAGATAAAGATGTTATAGGAGAGAAAGAAGACATGGCAAAGACTGAACCAATCTGCCTGCCACCAGGCTCTGGACTACACTAACAATGAAATTTTTAAGTATCAACCTTTCCCAAGACAGATGAGACTTCAAGGACACACAAATGTTCAAAAGTGGAGGTGCAGGTAGCCAAAGCAAGAACAAAGCAAGACTCTAAGTTTATTGTGAGTTTAGATTGCATCTCCTTGTGTGACATAGTGCTACTGAAAACTAAGATATTTGTAATCAGATATTTTATATTCCAAATTGCTGCTAAGAAATTGGGGAGTTGGAGGCTGCATGGGGTGAAGGGAGAAGAATGAAAACGAAACAGACAAAAACCTGAAAAGAGTTTTCCTGCCTCAAGGTTATTACAGGAAAAAACTTTAATATTGTACTCTGTGTTAGGCATGTCTGCAGGAAAGAATTTGATTCTCCAAAGTATATAGTCCTCCTATGCCCTCAGAAACATCTCTGCACCAGGATGATTTGAGATAAAATTTATAGGAACCTTGAAAAAGAAAAGAATCACAATCTATAGAAATATAGTTTGTGGTTATTATTTTAGTATAGTCAGTAAGTACTATCCCTTTCCTTCCCAGATCACTAACACTCTACCTTGTACTCTACCTTGTGATCAATACTGAGAATCTCTCCTGAATACCAGAGGAATGGGCTTCCCTTTGAAGGGAATAGAGAGTTCTTCTCTTGGTTGTCCCAAGGATCAGTTGCTACTGGGTTTGGGGAAGGTAAGAATCAAAAGAAGAAAAAAAGTCCTCCTTGAACAAAGGTTCAAAATTTGGTTTCTGTGCTTAATCTATTTCCTTTTTTAAAAAAAGCCTTTTGTACCACATCACACCAATTAGATTGGCAAACATGACAGAACAGGAAAATGATAAATGTTGGAGAGGATGTGGGAGAGATGGAATACTAATTCATTGTTGGTGGAGCTGTAAGCTCATCCAACCATTCTGGAGAACCGTTTGGAACTATGCCCAAAGGGCTACAAAAATGTACATACCCTTTGACCCAGCAATATCGCTACTAGGACTGGATCCCCAAGAGATCATAAAAATGGGAAAGGGTCCCACATGTACAAAAATATTTATAGCAGCACTCTTTGTGGTGGCCAAAAACTGGAAATCAAGAGGATGCCCATCAATTGGGGAATGGCTGAATAAATTATGGTATATGAATGTAATGGAGTACTATTGCTCCATAAGAAATGATGAACAAGAAGACTTCAGAGAGGCCTGCAAAGACTTGTATGATCTGATGCTGAGCGAAAGGAGCAGAACCAGGAGAACTTTGTGCACAGCAACGACCACAGTGTGTGAGAGTTTTTTCTGGTAGACTTGGATCTTCACAGCAATGCAAGGATATTAAAAAAAAATTCCCAATGGTCTTCTAAGGCAAAATGCCTTCCACATTCAGAGAAAGAACTATGGAATTCAATCGCAGAATGTAGCAGATCATTTTGCGTGTGTGTGTGTGTGTGTGTGTGTGTGTGTGTGTGTGTGTGTATTATGTTTTAGTTTGTTATATGATTTCTCCCATTTATTTTAGTTCTTCTATATAGCAAGACTATAATGAAAATGTATGCAATAGAAACGTATGTGTAGATCCTATACGGAACTGTATGCCGTCTTGGGGAGGGAGGGGAGTGGTGGGGAGTAAGTATGGGGAAAAAAATCAAAGTTTTATGGTAGTGATTGTACAGCATTAAAAATAAATAAAATGAATATATATATTAAATAAGCCTTTTGTCTCTAATCTAATACTCACTTTCGGGGAGTTGAGGGAGATGGTAAGTCTGGAAAAGGCTTTTAGATCAGGGAAAATATTAATTCTTAATATGTTCAGTTTAATAAAAAGGTTTTTAATATATTTCCACAAGACAAAATTGGAATTGAATGGAATGAAGTCTACATCTTATGTGATAATGTTTTTTATATTAATATACTTAGGCTTTTTTTAACCACTCTAATTAAATGCTTTCTATAATTATGACCTCCATAAAGTGGTTCAATGAGGTATATACAAGGAACAGGACAAAAGGGGAGCTGCTAGTAGGATGAGGATCCAAACTATTCTGATTGATGGATAGACTATCTCTTAGTCATAGAAATAAGAACCTGTGCACTATGCATGAAGGGGGCAAAGCTGGTGAGTGACAATCAACTGCCCTGACAGGAAAACACACTTAAGACTCATGTATCTTTTGAAAATGGGTGATGGTTGCAAATAAAAAGCCTACAGTTTGACCAAATCTGTGGAATGTAGCAATCAATCCACAGGTATTAATTAAAGCTCCTGTCATGTACTGGCCACCATAGTAGGTGCTGGTACTGAGCTAGAGGTTTATTCCATAGAATGCCCTTGCGACACAGCTCCACAAGTCAAAGGGAGGTATAATGTTGAGACAATTATCCAAATAATTAAAATCAAGTCCCCATTTCACTTAAACTGTCCAAATATTAGTTTGGGAGCCTGAAGTATCTTAATTCAGTCATTTAATCAATAATCAATCAACAGCCATTTGTAGTTGGTGCAGTGAACAGAGCACTGGCTCTGAAGTCAGGAGAACCTGAGTTCAAATTCAGCCTCAGACACTTGACACTTACCAGCTGTTTGACCTTGGGCAAGTAACTTAACCCCAATTGCCCTGCCTTTCTCCGGCCAAAAAAAAAAAGAACAAAAAAAAAATGTGCTAGGCATTGTGCTAAGTGCTGTCATTCACTTTCTTTGACTGTGATGACCAGTAGACTTCTACCTTCTGCAGGGCAAGCTCTTTTCCATGATATAAGGCCCCAGGGTCAAGTTTCTAGGTCAAGGGTTTTTAACCTAAGTTATATAGACATCTTCTTTACAAGGGATCTATGAACAGATTTCTGAGGGTCTGTGAAATTGGATAGGAAAAAAATACATATTTATTTCAATATAATTGGTTTCCTTTGTAAACATATATTTAATTTTATGCGTTTAAGAATATCATTCTGAGAAGTCTGGGGGTTGCATCAGACTGCCAAAATGGTCCATGACACTAAAAGGTTTATTAATCCTAGCTCTAGGGATTGTGTCTATAAGGTTCAGTCATCTCTTTCACGATGTTATTCAGGATTTAGAAGAGCAGAAGGGTAATCTAGTCCTGGCTGGACCCCTTCCACAGGATTTGCAGCACCATTTTCTGTGCATTATAAAGGAAAGTTTTTTAAGACAGCAATTTAGCTCCCATCAATCACATCAATTAAACTGAGGGTGGGAATTTTATAAAATGTAGCTTAACTCCATGGCCCACAGACATTATCCCTTATCTTTTACTGTGGATTTGAGGCTGTTAAGAAAGATACCAAAGTGCTGAGGGGCAATGGGATTATCAGCACTTTGACGATATTAAGCCCTTCCTTTCATGTCTACCTGAGCCCAGGAGTGAAAACACTTAATTATATCAGTAGGGAAAGACTCCTAACTTCTTAAGTACCACCGAGATATTCATAAAGGAAGGTCACTTGTAAAGTTTATGACTTTCAACCCACTCTGGCCCCAGTCTGGGATGCTCTCTCTCCCCTCTTCACCTTCTCCAAACCCACCCATAATTCTAAGTCCAATTCAACTCTCATTTTTTCCATAAAGGCTTCCATAATACAGTACTCCTAAATTAGTTTTCTGTAATGTTTAAGAAAATACTTCAAGGCAACTTGGTGGTACAGTGTATAAAGTAGTGGGGCTGGAGTCTAGAAGTTTCATCTTTTTGAGTTCAAATCTGAACTCCGACATTTATTAATGTGACCCTGGCCAAGTCCTTTACACCTGTTTGCCTCAGTTTTCCTCATTTATAAAATGAGTTGGGTAAGGAAATGTCAAGCCACTCCAGCATCTTTACCAAGAAAACCCCAAACAGGGCCACAAAGACTAAAACACAACTAAACAACAATAAAAAATACTTCATACTCTTTATTATAACAGAGACTGGTACATGTGCAGAGCACCTGGTACAGCATCCATAACTGGTTCTGGTAAACTAACCATATGGTAAATGGGAGGATCTTTGGCTGCTGAAGCATTTAAAAGGTCTTAGCTGGCTTCCAGCTGACCTCACTATCTTCAAGTTCTGACTTTAGGAAGCCAAACTAGAAACTAGGTTTTTGGACTTCAAGTTCAATGCTGTTCTCCTTAAACCATGCTTGTTGCACTTAAATGGTTCACTTTAACTTTATTGATGGAGGTTTGGGTTTCTTCCCATCTTTTCAACTTCATTTGGGAAAAGACAACCTATTAGATAGATCATGATTAGCCTGATTCTCTTAGCCTCAGATAGGAGCCTGGGGCCTCATTAGCTTCATTAATAGAAATTCTCTGTAATTTTATACCAGAGTGGGAGAAATGAACTTCCAGTACAATAGGAAAGGCCAGTGAAGGGTTTTTTTCTACTTCTTGGCTTTGAGAGGCATGTTGGTTATGCTGTCTAAAATTAGAATAATATCAAAGGACTTAGAGCTCAAAACAATCTTAATAATTATCCACTCTAATCTCCTAATTTTACAGAAAAGGAAACAGAGTCCCAGAGCTTAAATGAGGCTATGAGACAAAACTAGGATTTAAATTCATGAACTTGGTCTCTAAGTCCAGTATCCTTTTCTTTCTCTACTTCTTTTTGTAGGGGTGGTTCAGATCTGATTTCATTAGCATTGTGAACTCCAGGTGAATAAGCAGCCTCTGCCAAAGCAGAGCAACTCTTTTGAAAGCTATAGTCTTAGAGTAATGACAAAGACGTTGAGAGGTTATGTTGCACCTACTGTGATGTAGTCGGTATGTGTCAAAGTCAGGTCTTCCTGACTCCAAGCCAACCCAATTTCCACCACTCCACACTGCTTCTTTCAATTATACCACTAAATTATAACTGTAAATTATTGAGGGGATAAAAGGATCTTGACTTCTCTTTGTTGGATGTCTGGGTTTTGTGGATTACATGGAATTACTTAATACAGCTGTGTTTAAGGTTTAATAAGTACGTGGACTCACATAAGAATTTTCACATGTCACCTACCACTTTATCCATTCTCTTATTATAGTCTCAGTTTTTTCCCCCTTTACTTGAGAAGGAAAATATAGATCTTACCTGGGTGTGCAGTGGAGACAAAGAAAGTTGAATTACTACCGTAGATGGTTTTCTCATTAGCAATACATGTGTTTTGTAAACAAAAATGAAATAGATTTCTGCTGGCAACTACTATACAATTTTCATCCAGATGACAGTTGAAATACATCTGAGATAATAAAGCCTAAAAGAGGTTTGTTAATGGAAATGCCAATAGGCTTAAGCGTAGCAGAACAAGTATAATTACAAGAATCAGGAATCAAAACACTGATTCACTAATTTTCTTCATTGTGTTTGTTATTTTACCCCTTCAAGACTAATTATAGCCTTTTGCATTGATTTTTAACAACAACCTCAGATTAAACTCCATAGCCTGAATAGTTAGAGAAGGCTTCATGTGCCCACATGTCCTTTCCTCCACATGACTGGATTTTTCAAGTATTCTCCTAACTGCAAGTTTCTCAGGATAAAGGAGGTACAATCATTGTAATAAATTTGCCTAGTCCTTTACTATGGTGGATAATTTATAATTAAATATCCAATAAATACTCTTTTTTACTTACAATTTTCCTTCCTAAGAGGTAACAGCTTTTACTCAACATCAGCTCAACTGAGCCCTCAAAATAACCTTGTGCTGTATATTGATGGCAAAGATTAACCCCAAATTTTACTGGAAATTACACCAGGTTATACTACAAATGATGGGCAAGCAAAGCCAAACTTTCTTTGTCCATTAGGCCAAGTCACTTTCCATGAGGACAAGACAAGGGACAAAGTTGTAGGGAGATGATATTTTATGTATTAATGACATCCTGAAGGAGGTATATGCTTAGAAGCAGTTTAAATAAGTTACAATGTAGTAGAAAAAGCACAGGATTCAAGATCAAAGAAGTAGGCTTCAAATTCCAGTTCTGCTGCTTTGTGAATTATTTTAGCACTTAACATACACGCATATTATACACACACATATATACATATTATACACACATATATATTATACACACATATATTATATACACATACATATTATGCACATTCATACATATATATATATTGTACACACACACACACACACACACATATCTTTGCATGTACCAGGTCATTTGCTAGTTGTCTTTCCCATTTGATTGCCAACTCTTGAAAGCAAGGACAAACTGTTTTTGCCTTTCTTTGTACCCCCAGTGTTTGGCATAGTGCCCATCATTTATTAACTTCCTGACTTCTTGCCTGGGCCTCAGTCCTCATATTTAAAATGAAGAGGTTGAGTTTGCTAACCTCTAAGACACCTTCTGTCTCTAAAACTGGAAGTCTATGGGTATTTCTAATTTGCATCTTCTCTCCAAAAGAATTTGTATAGGCTATTTGCTTCCTTTTTGCCAGGAAGAAATGATAATCTCCATGCTTGACAGAACAATTAACACCTAAGGAAACAAATTATAAAGCAGAATCTGGTCTTCACACATACCAAAAATGCACTTTCAATACAGAAATAGCTCCAATTCTAATCTGAAGCATTTTGTTTAATCCAAGCAAAAGTTTTAATTAAAACTTGTAGCTACCTAGAATCTTTAAGGTGATTGCAGCCCATCACCAAGATGCCAACGTGAAATACAATGGATTTTTGTAGGGGGCAGGGAATCAGCATTTATATGGCAACTAATGAGAGCCAGGCAATGTGCTGAGTGCTTTAAATATTATCTCATTTGACCCTCAAAACAAACTTGTGAGGTAGGAGCTGTTATTATCCCTATTTAACAACTGAAGAAACTAAGACAAACAGAGGTTAAGTGACTTGACCAGGGTCACACAGATAGTAAGTGTCTGAGACCAGATTTAAACTCTGGTCTTCCTGACTCAAGGCCCAAGGGGTGGGAGTGGGGGAGAGTTGAATGTTACCTGGTATATTCTGCAGCAACTTGAAATGTGATTTTAAAAGGAAATATCAAGCAAAGAAAGTTTTACCATAGTAACCCAAATTTGCTCTATGAAAATTATGACCCTGGAATTTTGTTTCCCTCTCTCCCTTACTTGTTCTTGCATCTTGAATCTCCATCATAATTAACTTTCCTCAGGATCAACTATCATTTCCCAAATTCTCTTGTTTTCTGTTGGACTCCTGTTATGCAGCTCTTGAGGGTTTCTTTTGAATAACTGATAAAAATATCCACTTCTGATTATCCTAATGAATATGCCCAGAAGAAACATAAATGGCCCAGTTAGGTTTTTGGTTAGAAGTGATTTCCACCCAAAACCTCAAGAATTGTCTTTGTCACCATTTTGAAATTTTGAGGAATTGAGAATTTTGAGTTGATGGAGACTGCCTTCACATGGAGATATAGAGAGAGAGATGAATATCTATCCATATGCACACACAACAATATACATATCTATGTTTGTATACATGTCATTTATATGATGTATAGATGTATATATTCAGCTAAACAGTTGGCATTCATCCTTTTGTCATCATACCCAGAAGTTCACCCTGGCAAAAACACAAAGAAGCAGAGATTTCATCAGCAGCCTGAACAGATGGCAGTCAGGAAACAGCTCTTCCCTTCTCAGAGAACACTGGAGAATAGCTCTGATGAGGGCTGGAAAGGGGGTGTGAGACCCCTACAAAGACCGGGGTACCAGGGGCAGGTTGTCTGGAGAAGAATTCATAAATTCAAGCGTTGCTGAAGTCACAGTAAAGATTTATTATGCTTTTCAACAGGCAAGAGTTCTTAGGGAACTTGCAACCTTAAAGGGTTAGAGTGAAAGTTTATATAGTATATTCTATAGCATTTGTTGTGCCAAATTTGCTAACTGGTGTTTTGGGGTGGGATTAGGGAGTGGTTGAGGAGTGGTCAGTTCTTAAAGGAACATGTACTTTTGGTATCTACTGCACAGGTATTTCACCCAAAATTCATCAGGAAATAGCCCAAGGGGGAGGTACCTGGAGGTGTGATTTTAGGCCTGAAACATCACTAAGTCAACCAACAGTCAGGGTTGACCAGAAAAAAACAGGCTTCTCTCATCAACGTCTTGTTAGACAAGACTAATGTAAGGGAGTATAAGTATGTCTACGTCTAGGATACATATGATTGGTCTGTGAGTAGTAAATGTCATTATGACCCAGTGCACAGCCAGTTCAGTACACAGTTGGTTCAAACAAATGAGTTCTATAGGTGCCACTGGCTACTATAGCAGGAAGGGAGATAACGGTTGTTGCTAGAGCAGGCTGTGTCCTTGGGCTGGGAAGAAACTACCTGAGATAGTATTTTGAGGCTAGGGAGAAATGTGATTTTTAAAGGGAAATGTGATTTTTAGAATTGGGGCCCAAGTACATGCACCCAAGCACCCCATCAGCTCCATTGAGCCCAATTTAACAGGATGGAGAATGTCATTTTCTCCCTGCTGCATACCTCACAGCATTCCTGTCAATGGCTTCAAAAGCCCCATCTTAGGCATCCAGTTGTATGTGGTACTTAGGATTACCTTTGGAGAGAAAGGTAAGGGTGAAGGGCCTTCAGTTTTCATAGAATCCTTTCTACAATGCATCATCATGCAACAAATGCAACTCAGGTTTTCGATTTTAGCTGCTGAGTATGGCAAGATATTGTTCCTGTCCATCTTTGTCTTCTGTATTAGCATTTACTTGGCAGTTATGCTGGAGAATTTCTGACACTCTTTCAGTTGTAATTCTCTGAGAGGCAAGAGGCAGCTCACTCTAGAAGAAAAGAAATCACCTCTCCAGTTCTCTCCTGCTGCTTTTTCCATTGATTCTGTTGGCCCTGTGGGTTAGATCTCTTTCAAGTTTTTTACATTTCTTCAAGTGCTGAAAGAAACTGCATTTTCCCATATACATATATATATGTATATATACATATATATACATATATATACATATATATATATATATATATATATATATATATTCATTTGGAGGTATGCAGAGTCTAGTTTTATAAACTTTAAAACTTTCTATTCACTCTCCCCCAATAGAAAATGGGAACACTGGACTTTATTGGATTATATTCCTAAATGTTCACTTCTCTCCCTAAAAACAATACCCATTTGTGTATGTGTTGCTATACAAAGTGTAAATTGCCATAATAGAATAGTGGTAACCAGTGAGAATATGAGTCATGTTTTAGTAAGAACAGAGCTCTATGGTTTCAATGTTTCTCAGACTGTATGCTATGGAAGAGAAGAATAAGAGAAGCAGTAGGAAGACACTGACTTCTTTTAGATTTAAATTGATGGGGGAGGAGCCAAGATGGTGGAGTAGAAAGACACACATATGCTAGCTCCAAACCCACAGCCCATAAAATACCTATAAAGAAGAACTCCCAACAAATTTGGGAGCAGCAGAAGTCAAAGAACAACGGAGTGGAGGAGATTTCTGTTCCAGAGAGAACTGAAAAACTGATGCGAAACGTCTGCCACCCCCCCAAACCCAAAGCAAGCCCAGCCCTGCCTTGGCCACGTGACATCAAGAGGAGCAGATCCCAGCAGGCTTCAGGGACAGAATCTCCAGCGGCCTTGCAGGTCCCTCCACCCACAGGTGCCAAAGGTCAAAGGGTCTCTTTGGCTGGTCAAGAGGGGAGTGGGGTGTCCCCATAACTCAGGCCCCCTCAGGAGGCAGCAGCGGAGGCAGCAGTAGAGGCAGCAGGGGACAAGGGCTCCCAAAGCAGGCAGGAGCTTGGATCCATTGTTGAAGGTCTCCACATAAACCCCCTGAGGGAACTGAGCCCTGAATGGCATCCCTGCCCCAACCTGAGCTTAATCTCACACTGAATAGCAGCCCTGCCCCCACCCAAAGCCCTGAGGCTGGGAAGCAGCATTTGAATCTCAGACCCCAAGTGCTGGCTGGGTGGATGTGGAGGCAAGGTGGGGGTGGAGCGGACACTCAGAAGTCAAGTCACTGATTGGGAAAATGCCCAGAAAAGGGGAAAAAAAATAAGACCATAGAAGGCTACTTTCTTGGTGAACAGATGTCTCCTCCCTTCCTTTTGGATGAGGAAGAACAATGCCTACCATCAGGGAAAGACACAGAAGTCAAGGCCTCTGTATCCCAAACATCCAGAATAAATATTCCATGGGCTCAGGCCATGGAAGAGTTCAAAAAGGATTTTGAAAATCAAGTTAGAGAGGTGGAGGAAAAACTGGGAAGAGAAATGAGAGAGATGCAAGAAAAGCATAAAAAGCTGGTCAACACCTTGCTAAAGGAGACCCAAAAAAATGCTGAAGAAAATAACACCTTGAGAAGTAGGCTACCTCAATTGGCAAAAGAGGTTCAAAAAGCTAATGAGGAGAAGAATGCTTTCAAAACCAGAATTAGCCAAATGGAAAAGGAGGTTCCAAAGCTCACTGAAGAAAATAGTTCTTTCAAAATTAGAATGGAACAGATGGAGGCTAATGACTTTATGAGAAACCAAGAAATCACAAAACAAAACCAAAAGAATGAAAAAATGGAAGATAATGTGAAATATCTCATTGGAAAAACAACTGACCTGGAAAATAGATCCAGGAGAGACAATTTAAAAATTATGGGACTACCTGCAAGCCATGATGAGAAAAAGAGCCTAGACATCATCTTTCATGAAATTATCAAGGAAAACTGCCCTGAGACTCTAGAACCAGAGGGCAAAATAAGTATCCAAGGAATCCACCGATTACTGCCTGAAAGAGATCTGAAAAAAGAAACATTGTGGCCAAATTCCAGAGTTCCCTGGTCAAGGAGAAAATATTGCAAGCAGCTAGAAAGAAACAATTCAAGTACTGTGGAAATACAATCAGGATAACACAAGATCTAGCAGCTTCTACATTAAGGGATTGAAGGGCGTGGAATAGGATATTCCAGAAGTCAAAGGAACTAGGACTAAAACCAAGAATCACCTACCCAGCAAAACTGAGTATAATACTTCAGGGGGGAAAATGATCTTTCAATGAAATCAAGGACTTTCAAGCATTCTTGATGAAAAGAACAGAGCTGAAAAGAAAATTTGACTTTCAAACACAAGAATGAAGAGAAGCATGAACAGGTAAACAGCAAAGAGAAGTCATAAGGGACTTTACTAAAGTTGAACTGTTTACATTCCTACATAGAAAGACAATATTTGTAATTCTTGAAACTTTTCAGTATCTGCGTGGTTGGTGGGATTACATACACACACACACACACATATGCACACACACATGTGCACTCACACACAGAGACAGAGAGTACAGAGTGAATGGAATAGGATGGGATCATATCTTTAAAAAAATGAAATTAAGTGGTGAGAGAGAAATATATTGGGAGGACAAAGGGAGAAATGGAATGGGGCAAATTATCTCTCATAAAAGAGGCAAGCAAATGACTTTTTAGTCGAGGGAAAAAGAGGGGAGGTGAGAGAAAAACATGAAGTTTACTCTCCTCACACTTGACTCAAGGAAGGAATAAAATGCACACTCATTTTGGTATGAAAACCTATCTTACAATACAGGAAAGTAGGGGAGAAGGGGATAAGCAGGGTGGGGGGGGATGATGGAAGGGAGGGCAATGGGAGAAGGGAGTAATCTGAAGTCAACACTCTTGGGGAGGGACAGGATCAAAAGAGAGAATAGAAGCAATGGGGGGCAGGATAAGATGGAGGGAAATATAGTCAGTCTTACACAACCCGACTATTATGGAAGTCATTTGCAAAACTACACAGATATGGCCTATATTGAATTGCTTGCCTTCCCAAAGAGAATGGGTGGGGAGGGAGGGATGAAGAGAAGTTGGAACTCAAAGTTTTAGGAATAACTGTTGAGTACTGTTCTTGCTCCTAGGAAATAAGAAATACAGGTAATGGGGTATAGAAAGTCATCTGGCCCTACAGGACAAAAGAGAAGATGGGGACAAGGGAAGGGAGAGATGATAGAAAAGAGGGCAGATTGGTGATAGGGGCAATCAGAATGCTTGGTGTTTGGGGGGGGAGGGGACAAATGGGGAGAAAATTTGGAACCCAAAATTTTGTGAAAATGAATGTTAAAAATTAAATAAATTAATTAAAAATTTAAAAAAAAGATTTAAATTGACTAAATACTTCTTGAATATTATGTTAGCATGAAATGTTTTTCAGATAATTTTATTGATGTCTTCTGTTTTTACATTACCCACATTTAATAATATAGCCTTCATCCTATCTTCTCTCAGAAAATCACCACTTTTAACAAAGAGAAAAAAATTAGAAAAAAATTTCACCAAAAACAAGAATATCAAAAAAGATTCATACCATCTATGATAGTGTATATGATCTGTTCTCATAGTACTTCATCTCTGTAATGATGGAAGAGAAGGGCATTCTCAATTATTCTTTGAAATCCAGGTTGAACATTATAAGTTCATAGTATTCAGTTTTAATTGTTTTGTGTACTTGGTTCTGCTTACTTCACTTTGATTCAATTCATATGTGTTCTCACGATTCTCTGCGTTCATCATATACATCATTTCTGAAAGGACAGTAGTATTCCATTATGTGAATGTATCACAATTTTTTTTAGCAAAATATCCCCAATCAATGATTATCTACCTTATTTTCAGGTCTTTGCTACTATACAAAAGAAGTGCTACTACAAATATTTTGGTATAGATGAGACCTTCCTCTTCTTTTTTTGTCATTGATCTCTTTAGGGCATATACCTAACAATGGAATCTCTAGTTCAAAGGATATAGATATTTTAGTCACTTTCTCTACATAATTCCACGTTGTTTTTTGTTTTTGTTTTCTCAGAAGAGCTGAGCCAATTTACGGTTTCATCAACAGTGTGCCTATCTTTCCAAAATGTCTCCAACACTGAGTCCCATTTTTTTTGGATTTTTTCCCTATTTTCTGGAAGTAAGATGAAAATTTCAGAGGCATTTTCTTTGTATTTCTCTTAGTGATTTGGAGAATTTTTTCATATACTTGTTAACAGTTTTCAGCTCTTTTAAGAATTGCTTTTTCATATTCTTTGATCACTTACAGATTAAGGGGTTGCTTTTGATCCTACATATTTGTTAGTTACCTATATATTTTGGATATCAGACATTTATCAGACATATTTAATACAAAGATTTCATGCCAGTTCAACTATATCTCTGTTTATTCTGACTGCATTAATTTTGTTTCTGTAAAGCTTTTTCAATTTCATGTAGTCAAAATTATCTATTTGATCTTTTGTAATCATCTTAACCCTTTCTTTGGTTAGGAATTGTTACCCACAATTATAAAAGGTGCCTGATTTGATTTTCTTCTCATTTTTTTCTAATACAATCGTTAATATTATAATGGCAAGTAAAATAGGATCTTTCGCTGTTTTTGTTTTACTAAAAGTGCCTCTGATTGAATGCTTGTTGTTGTCCTTCATATTCAAAGAGGACCAAAATGACATCACCATGATAAAGTGAAATTTCACTGTGTCCGACTATGACTGATCAATACAAGCAATACAAGCTGGGAATGCTCTACCACAGGTTAGGCATAGATAGTCCATGTGGATATTTGGGATGGATATCCCAAATTTGTGCATCCTATGTTTACTTTGTTCTGTCTCAATTTTGCTTTGCTCAAAGAGCACAGCACCCTTTCTGATGGCTCTCATGCCTTCCCAGTCACCAATGGAGTGAAACAGGTCTGTGTGCTTGCTCCCATTCTTTTTAGCATGATGTTTTCAGCTATGTTGTCAAATGCTTTCAGTGAGGATGAACATGGCATCAAGATCAGCTTTCATAGTGATGGTAAGTTCTTCGGTTTGAAAAGGCTACAAGCCAAGATCAAAGTGGCAGGAGTGTTGGTGCATGATTTTCTGTTTGCAGATGATTGTGCACTCAGCGCAGCCTCTGAAGCTGAGATATAACAGAGTGTGAATCAGTCCTCTGCTGCCTCTGTTAATTTTGGTCTAATAATTCACACCAAGAAAACACAGGTTCTCCATCAGCCACCATCATACCACCTACACATGGAACCATTGGTTACAAATGGAGAAGTGTTGAATGCTGTGGATAAGTTCACTTACCTTGGTAGTGTACTTTCCAGGGATGTACACATTGACAATGAGGTTGATGCACACATTGCCAGAGTTAGCTCAGTGTTTGGGAGGCTCTGAAGAAAAATTTGGAAGAGAAGAAATATTAGACTGACTTCCAAACTGAATGTCTACAGAGCCGTTGAGTTGCCCTCATTGTTATGCTTGTGAAACATGGACAGTCTACCAGCACCATGCCAGGAAGCCAAATCACTTCCATTTGAACTGTCTTAGGAAGATTCTTAGGATCACCTGGAAGGATAAGGTACCAGATACTGAAGTCCTTGCTTGAGCTGAACTGTCAAGTATTCAAACCATGCTTCAGAGAGCTCAACTCCGAAGGGCTGGCCACATTGCTTGAATGCAAAATGTATGCTTGCCAAAAAGACTATTTTATGGAGAACCTGCATGGGGCAGGCAATCACATGGTGGTCAGATGAAGCGATACAAGGACAATCTCAAGTTCTTTCTCAAGAACTTTGGATTTGACTGTGCAACATGGGAGACACTGGCACAGGACCTCTCAGCATGGCATGCCCGCATCAGAAAGGGTGCTGTGCTCTTTGAGCAAAGCAAAATTGAGAAAGCACAAAGTAAACATAGGAGGCACAAATTTGGGATATCCATCCCAAATATTCACATGGACTATCTGTGCCTAACCTGAGGTAGAGCATTCCCAGCTTGTATTGATTGTATTCATCAGCCACAGTCGGACACAGTGAAATTTCACTTTATCATGGTGATGTCATTTTGGTCCTCTTTGAGTATGAAGGACAACAACCAACCATTTCCATAATTGTGTAACACAGCAGTAGATAAGTGGGTTATCTGTGTTTTACTCATATTTATTAGGAAAGATGCTAGTGCTTCCCCAGTACACATGCTAGCATTTGGCTTGAATTATATATGTTTAAAGATCATTCTGCAACTATACTTCATAAGGTTTTAGCATGTCAAAATTTGTTAAAAGCTTTTTCTGTATCTATAAAATAATCATATACTTTCAAAGGTTTTATTTTAATACAACTTATATTATTGATTTTTGTAATGATTTCTCTTTATAAATTGCTATAGTCTTTTTGCAGGACTTTTTATAATTGATATCAAATTGATCTGTAATTCTCTTTGCTTTCTTCTGACCCAGTTTAAGTATTATGATTCTATTTGTCTCATTAAGAAGAGTTTGTTAGAGTACTTCCTTTTTCAATTTATTTAGACTAATTTGCATACTACAAGTAATAATAGTTCTTGAAATTTTTGAAAGAATTTTCCTTTGAATCCTTTTGGGCCATGGCTTTCTTTGTCTTTGATAGGTAATTTAATTTGCTATTCTGAAATTCAATTTTTTAAGATCTCAAACATCTACTGATTTGGAAATTTTTTAAGATAATGTTCTCTTTTAAAATCTTGAAGTTACTAGTATAGAACTTGTATCATAGGATCAGGTAATTTTATTTTAAATTTATCTTGGTTGTGATTTCACCTTGTTTATTTTAAATTGTATTAATTTGAGTTTCTTCCCTTTTCTTTGTAATGAGGTTCACTAAAAGTTTGTCAATTAGAAATACTCTTAGAAAGTATTTTTAGTCTTTTGTCACTTGTGTAATCTTTCTAATTTCCAGTTTACCTCTTTATCTAATTTTCAGGATTTCTTTTTATTCTTCTTTTAGATTTTTAGCTCTTGGTTTTCTAATTTTTTAATTGCGTACTCAGTTATTTGATCTTTTTCTTTTTTAGGGACATTTTTTTCCTATGAGCATTAAATTGACTTCATTATAAAAAATTTAATGTCTTTCATGTAGTTACTGTTCCTAAGCTGTTCTTTGACCTATTTATTGTATAAGATGTTGTTATTAAGTCCTTATTTGAGTCTATATCATTTCCAGGTATTCCCTGTATTGATTACTATTTTATTGCATTATAGACTGAAAAGTATGCGTTAAAAATTTCTTTTTACATATCTTTGCAATCCATGCCCTTATATTCAATTTTTGCAAAAATTCCAGGTACTGTTAATAAACATGCATATTCTTTATCTATCCCATTCAGAAGTTTCCATAATTATTTTGTCTAATTAATTAAAGGATTTGTTCAGTTCTCTGTATTCCCTTTTGTTGATCTTTCAATTAAATTTGTCTAACTCTGAGGGAGGAACAATAAAGTAATAAACAAATAAATAAAAATATTACTGTGGTATTACTATCCATGTCTTCTTGCAATTTTGGTCTATTTTTTCATTATGAAATTAGATGCTATAATATTTGGAGCAAATAGTTTTAATATTAAAATTGATTTATGGCCCACGGTGCTTTCAGCATAATACAAGTTTCTCCTTTATCTCTATTTATATTGTGATTTTTAGTTTTGATTTTGTCTGAGAACAACTGGAGCTCCAGTGGGTTTTGGGGATTTGCCTAGTACATAGTAAATCTTATTATAAGGCTCTCATTTTTATTCAATGCATATCTTTGCTTTGTTAAGTATGTTTTTGTAAGCAAAAGACATGAAATTTATTTCCTTCATTTTTTAAAAATTTGTTTATATTTTCTATTTCATTTTATTGAATACTTAAACCTTTTATATTTAAATTTATGAGTTAGTTTTAATCTTCACCATTTGTGTTTCTAGGTGTTTTTTTCAGAATTAGGATTTTTGTTCTCCTTCCACTTTCTACCTACAGTTGATTTTGCTTAATCTGCTTTAAGACAATACTATTCCCACAGGCTCTTCCCTTATTCCTTCCTATTTTCCCCTAGTTTTTGGAGTTTTACTTAATGTATTGATTTCTTTTTGTTTCTTCCTTTACTTATTTATCTAATTCTTCCCCTCTTTCTTTTCCTTTCACTGGAAGTTAATTCAAAACCCTTTCTCTCCTACAAATTCTTTTGTTCATTTTTTCTTTCCTTTTTAATACACAATCCCATTCCACTATTTAGTCCCACAAAGTACATTGACTGACCAGTAGGAAGACTATGAGATTTAGAACATGTGTTTCAGACATATTTCCTCCACTCTCACTTCTATCTCTTCAAGTTCTGCTTTCAAATTTATCCCTTCACATACTTTTAAAAAGACATCTCTTAATGGCCTCTCTGGCTTTTTTCCCAATCCTGTAGGTGTTTTTCTCTTTCCAGTATTTTTTCTTTTAATTTTAAGTCCCTAGAGATGGAGTAACTTATTTAATTGCTATTATATTTGCTTCATTTCCTTGGTAATTGTATTTATTTACATTTCTTGTGTTTCTGTTGTTTGGGACACCTAATCCTGGTAGCAGAGCAAGTGAAACGATATCTCCTGATGGGGGTGGAGTCTGATAGTCCAAAACCGGAAACCTACCTTATGCTTTCATGAGACAGAACTGCATATGAGACTGGAGTCATGAGAGAGGACAATGAATATAGGAGTAAGAAATTTGAGGAATAATACAGATGGTTCAGAAAATAAACACTGAAAATTATCCTATTACTGCTCTAAGGAAAAGTATGATTCCCTGTCCTCAGGGGTAAGTCATCATCTTCAAGGAACTGGGGTAGTTGAATGAGAAATTCAAAAAGAAATCTAATGAATCGCTAGAAAAATTGCTTCTTAGGATGTGGTCTAATGGGGTCAATGTTCTCCACATCTGAGATCCATAGGCTTGGGGAATTATCTAAGGATTTATTGTTAAAGTCAACTCAATCTATTAGAAACTTCAGAAAGGGATTACCTTTGTCCCTTTTTGGATGACTGAGATGGAGAGTTATTCACATCTACTCCTTTATAGATTGATTTACATCACAGCCATCACCTAGATGGAGATCTTCAAGGGAGGGAAGGAAGTTCCTAAAAGAAATGGGTTAGATTCATGTGCTCACACCCCACCAAGAACTGTCACACTCTATGACCAATTATATCCCACCTTCTAGGTGAAGCTCCACCAGAATTAATTTATATCCCCACTATACAGTAGGGTAACTCTGTGATCAACTGGTGAAATTAAGGAAAAGGTCAGGACAATTGTGGCTTAGGCAAATGCTGTCAATACAAATAATCACCTTGGGAACAGAAAGAGTCATAGAACAGACTTTCTTGCTAAGAGTGGACAGAAGGCAATGACACCTTCTTCTGGATGGAGCTTTGGAAGTAGTTTCTGAAACACAGGGTTTATGATACCCTTGGATCCTTATGTTCCCACAAGGTCCATGTTTCTGGAGTTTTCTGTTCATAAAAACTAGGATGAGTGAAGCTTTTGACAGGCAGCAAGAGGCAACTCTTAGGCTTCTTGGAGCTATAAGTTCCTCAAAGCAGCCTCTTGCAATACCACTTTTGAAAACCATTTGCTTTCCTGTTACTGGGCACTAATTGCTACTGAATAGATGACACAGATCATACAATCACCTACCTACAAAGAGGTGACTCCAGAGGAACACTGTTTCACCTGGTTTACTGATAATTCCATCTGATACAAAAGAGGTATATGTAACTAGACTTTAGCAGTACTAGTCTGTTAACAATGTATACCTTAGAAAATGAAGGTCCTTGCAAATTCATCTAGTAAACTGAGTTCCAGGCTACATGGCTAGAGTGCAAGAGCCTTGAGGGATGGCAAAGACATCTGGTATTCATGGATCTGCCTAAGTGGTCTGGTTCCTGCCTGGAGATTACAGAACTGGACACACCAAAGGCTCTCCTCTTTGGGGTCAGAATCAATGGAAGAATTTTGACAATGCTTCTCATTGCATACAATTAGTTCTGAAGCATGTTAATAGCCATTAGGAATATCATATCTAAACAACCAGGTTGGAGTCATTATGAAAACATCAGAATTTGTCCATACCAATATAGACCTTGGAGTATTGATGACATGTAGTGTTGGGCATGGGACCACACAATCCCCCTAAGAACAAGGCAGCTATTCCTGTCCAGCTGAGCTCCTTGTGCCAGTCCAAATACCCATGTCACTCAAGTAGCCCTTAACCTGTCTTCAAGTGGCAATATGGCACTGGAGTTGCCCCCTACCAATCAACAGCTGCATCATCATGCACCTGATTTCATAGACCAGAAAATCTAACCTCTCAGAAGTCATGTATGTGACAAATCAGTAGCACCTGGGGAAGGGGAAGGGAACTCCAATCCAGTGGTTTCTGGGATCCAATCTCCAAGAAAACTTATTTCATAAATATGTTGTTTTTTAATAAAGTTCCAGCTGACTCTCTCTAGTCTTCAATGTCCTTACCCTTCAGAGTACACTCTGTATACTCTGGAGAAATATCTCAGTCCCCAGTCCCCCTCAACTGGTAGGCTTTCTTTCTCCTTTGGTAGTTTGAACAACTCCTTCCCAGAAAGGACTTGGGATGATATTCAAGGAAGGTGTCTTTCTAATAATATAGGCAAAGGATAATTGTCGCTATATAACTATAGTGGAGTGCCTTTACTTGAAAGAAGGGTAACTCCTTAGCTGCCTTGGTCATAATTCTGATTGCCTGGATGGAGGAGAATATTCATATAGCCCCTGTGGAAGAAGGGAGTAGACTCTCCCCAGAGTTCTCTATGGGGGCATTCCCCTAATGTGGCTTCCAAGGAAGGGGAAGTTTTGATGGGAAACCAGGGAATATGGAGTATGGGGGGAGAGTTTAGGTGTCAATTTAATGCCAGAAAAGATTGCATGAAAAAAGCTTATGACTTTTTAGCCTCTTTACTAAAGATAAACTGATGTGTGCTGGAGAATTATTGATTGTGCTCAAAGTATCATTATCTGGGCTGTGACTCCAATGTTTCTGGTCCTGTTCATCAATGTGACTTTTCATTAGCACACCCACTGTGAACTGCAAAGAAGATGTGGCATCACTAATTACACAAGTCAGATCACTGAGAGCTAAGGCTCAGTCATTGCAAATAGGAAAAGAAAAGTCTAGGATTTCTGGAATATGATTTTCTCATCTTTTTTCTTTCTTTTTCTTTATAGTTACTTTTTGGTAGGTAAGGGTAGGGAGAAGCTGTAATTTTTTTTAATCCCTTGGTACTGCCTATGTCAGGAAGACTGTCTAGTAAAATCCCTTGAAGCACTGGAATGATGGGATATCTTCTAAAACAGAGATGAGAAACACATTGGGACAGTATGCAGCCCAGAACACTCCCAAGTGTGACCTAAAAAAGAATTGTCATCATGGAGGCAAGGTTTTCTATTCTGTTAATTATTTGTGCTGAGCAGGTCACAAAGTCTGACATTTGTTATCATCTATATTCTTTGCTCAATGTTCTGATTTTTCTGACCCATTCTAGAATATCTTGCTATAGTTCCAGGATTTCTTGGGAATTCTCAGGTTAGTAAGTTTTGTCCCTTGTTGGATCAATTTCCTTTGTCTTGTGATATTTATTTAGAGATATTTGTACCACTTACCACACTGTTTAACACATATTAATCACTTAATAAATGATTTTTCATTCATTTATTCATGCAGCCTTCTCGTATTTGCTGTAATTAGATGCAATGAAATGCATTTGTGGAATAACTGGCTAGTTGCTGGCAATTCTAATATGAATGTCATATATTAAGTACTCACATGTGTATTTTATTTTAGTTACTAGTAATGTCTCTGTTAACTGTGTTAACTATACTGAATATGATGTTAACTATGTTCTATGGTTTTTGTAATTCTGTAACATGTTAACTCAGGTGAGGCTATTTTTGCAGATATCTTGTAGCTAAGAGATTAAATAATATTCACTAAGGGAATGTAGAATAGGTTCAAAGCCTTGAAAGTGTTTTGCCAATTGCATATAAAAATAAAAATAAAGGTATGAATCTTGTAGTCAGATCTCTCCTCTCTCTCTCTCTCTCTCTCTCTCTCTCTCTCTCTCTCTCTCTCTCTCTCTCTCTCTCTCTCTCTTTTCAGTTCCACCTCCCTCCCTATCCTCCCTTATTCCTTCAATTTTAATTGAAGGAAAGACAAAAAGAATTTTGGAGTTAAGAAAAATATAGTGTCCTCAGACTCAGTAGCCTTTATATTTTGTTGGAAGGGCAGACTCCATACTGATGCTGAGTGGGTACAACTTAATAATTATACATTAAGCAGAGAGCTTCCAAGACTTTCTAACTATAAGTTAATTAAAGGTTTCAGACAGAGACACTACCTATAGTGAACAGAATGTAGAGGTTTTTAAAAATGAACTTAAATCCTATACAAACTCTTTAGCTAATGGGGGAGGAGTAGGGTATCTTCCTGTGTTTCAAAGATCTTGGTTTCAGAACATGGAATCTGCTTGTAGAGAGTAAAAACCTGCTATAAGCTAGACTCTGAAAAACAATATATTTTTTACCTTTTTCTGCCCTTTATTTTTATATGCCCTTTTTACTCTTTATTTTATCTATTTTCCCCCTAGTTCAATAACTGGGTGTATAAAGACCTTGCCTTTCTAAAAACAACTGTAATTTAAACATGTAAGTATCAAACTGAAAGAGAGATAGCAGAGTCTAGTATCCTTTTTTGGAAGAAAAAAGGAGCATCTCAGCTAAGGATTCTAATCTGAAGTCAGAAATAGGAAGTGAAAAGACACCCCAGCCAGAAATAACCTACAGTGGCCCCAAAACCAATGGAGCATGATCTAACAGTTACCTAGAAGACTTGCATGGAGTAACACCAATAGAGACTACATGCCATTATCTCATTCCTGGTGGAGACTGAATGCCACATAACAACACCAGAAAGTAGACCCTGGGGGAACAATATGCTGACAAGAAACATTGGTAGTCTTTCAGTATCGGTGATATGAATTATTCCACTATATATACCCTGGCCACAATTATTCCTATTTGCATTCCCACAAATGTTCCTTGGATATCCACTCTTCCCATTGATGGTGTGCATTCTATGAGAAAGAGTGCTACCTATGTTTAAGGGAGAAATGTCCTGATTTTGCTATTTTTCTTATGCTGTTTCATTAAATGCTTCGACTTTGAAATAGTTCTATCCTTTGGTGGACCAAAAAAGATAAACAAATTGATGGGGGCTTGTAAACAATAGTTTTGTGCAAAAATGGAGCCATAGGGTTATGTTTCCTTTTAAGTCTTCAAGCATTAACCTCCAAGGGAAAGAATTGAGACAATAATCTTTAACTTTTGTTCTTCTAATCTGCCTTAATTTTTTTTTTACATTTAGTTTGCAATTTTAGTTTGACTTTTATAAAAATTCCTTTATTGTACCACTTTGTTTCCTGAACCATCAAAATAAATATAAGTTCTGAGGAGTATGAAATGCTGAGAATTAGAAATAAAAACAGAAAAAGAAACAAAGATAAAGCATGTAACAGTGTTGAACACAATAGGTGCTTAATAGTTGCCAAATAAAAAAAAAACAAATTTCTTCAGACACTGTGCATTTAGTGTATAAAGCTGAGTTTATGAGAGCCAATGCAAAATTTAAATGAATCCTAACTCAAAAGGACCATGTAATTTACACTCCATGGGAAGTTATATTGGTAAGCGTTCAGTTAATTCTTGATTTGAATGTCTTTAATACCACAGAATAAAACCAGGAAAGTTCAAGAGCTTCCTCACATACTAATCAGTAGAGGGCAGAAGGGATCATCCTGAATCAACTGCTGAGTGGTTTTTATTTGTTTGTTTTATTTTAGCTTTGGTTAGCTCCTTACCAGTCAGAAATGGATGTGGTTTACCTAAGGAGGCATATGAATATTTGCCACACATGCTTCAAAATTATTACAAGTTAGAAAGGACCTCCAGGACTCATTAGTAGAGCAAAGAGATCCAGATTTGAATTGAACTTCTAGGGACTAGGGGACCCACTTACTGTCCTAAGGATTAGAGTGAAAATACAATTTGGCTTGGTACATGCTTCTCCATTAAAATCCTGGGAATTAGAACATGGTGGCTAACTCATCCTTACAATGTGAAAGGGAAATGCAGCAGATAAAGGCCATTTGAATCCTATATAAAATCTATGCTAATAGGCTTGATACCCAAAGAAATAAGATTAAAGTCACAAATAGTAATTGAAACACCTTTATTTCATAGTGACAGTAATTCTATTAATTATTCCTTTCAAGGTTGTTACACAGAGCATTCAACAGACAGCTTCCCCCCATTAAATCACAGTTAACACTGAATCAAAATACCTCATCAGGCATCTTCTAACCACATAAATAATGGAATTGGTATGAGAAATATTCAGTTGAATCTTAATCCATACATTATTGAATGTATTTAAAAAAGACATTTAAAGAAAACAATTGAACGGTAGTCCAATGGATTTAATTATTAAAATTACAGAATGTCACACTTATCTGAAAGTCACTTACATAGTAATTACCACATATGTATGACATTGAATAAATCACTTAACCTCAGGGATGGACTAGCTAGCACCTGGTCCATCATCTGAGATCTTTTCCAGCTCCAAATTCATTATTCTATGATCCTAAATTATACACACCCACTATAGAAAAGGACCAAGAAGACAATGAAAAAAGGTCTCTTGGCAATGACAATAACAACAACAAAAACCAGCCAAGATGCCCATATACTCATGTTCATAGGATGGTACATCAGTCTGTTAGAAACCACTGGTTCTTATTTTTATATAAGATTATAGCACTCCTAATTATCTAGGGTTACATCCCCTGTATATTAGGAATGAAACCTAAGAATTGACAGCTGACTGTAAATTCTAGAGAAAAAATATATACACATGTATATGTGTGTGTATATATGTATATATACATATATATGTATGTACGTATGTATATAAAACAAGTTAAGTTTTAAAAAGTATTGCAATCTGAGGTTTTTTTAATGTAGAGATAAACTCCTTAATATACCATGATAGTAGCCTCAGGGTTTCATTGAATTACAGAACAGTGCAATGTTTGATATTCATGATACTGTCCAACAAGATGTTAAAACTATGTTTAGAACACTGTTTAAGAAGCGTGTCATACATTTTGGCAAGATTTCCATCAGGAAATTTTAAAAGATTGCCACTTAAGATGGCAAGCTTTGCTTATCTGTAAAATTCATTTATGTGGATCATTTCATTCTGCCAAGGTGTCAGATAAATAAAGTGTTACTGAATATAAAACATATGATACAGTTTATATTAAAATATAGCACCTTTCATCAGTATATGATTGAATGGATAAAACTTTACCAAGGTGAAACACTAACAGGCAACTGTAAGACAAAATCTTAAATCAGCTTTCCTCATAATTGGGATTTTCTGTATTTTTCATATTTTGAATTAAAAACTTTATTGACCAGTTAAATCAATTACAAAGCCTTCCAAAACAACTGGAAATGTGCATGATATAATTAAATAGATTAGCAAAGATGACTTTTATAGATTTTTTTTTTTTAGTTTGCTGTTTGGTGACCTAAACTCACCAACTAAACTAAAGGTTACTAAAGTCAATTATTAAGAACTGTTACCTTTCCAAACTATTCTTATTTTTTTGCAAATTATACCTTCATCTCAGTTTTGAGATGAGGAGAAAACGGAGCAGCCAAATATGGACTTTCAGATGTCTGATCACATGAAAATGACAGGTACACAGAATTAAAATAAATTATAAGCCATAATCAATAAAAAAAAATAAATGGAATATCAAAACAGATTTGACACACAAAGCTACCAATAACTGCAAAAATGAAATAAGCAGGCAAAAATAATTATCACAAGTCTAAGCAATGCGCCTTACTATAAAGGTGACCTTTGAGGAGAGAATGCATATAAGGATAAAATCCAGCAAATTAGAAGAAGCAACTCTGCAAAGGACTATTAGTGACTAATGGTTTTTTGGCTGACCTTTAAACGCCTGAAGCAATTCAATTATAAAGGAAATTCTGCTTCTCTGTGCTTCAGGTTGGTTTTTTTTATCTCTAAAATGGACATAATACTAAAGATCCCTAACTTCATCAAAGGGGTCATATAAAAGGGAGGAAGATAATCTCTGTCAATGACCTTAAATTCTTTCGGAAAAGAAGCAAATCAGATACAACTTCACTAGAATAGCAAAATTACCACATCTTCATTTTTGAACGAGGCTGTCATTTGAAAAGTCCACGTACCGCATAATGATAAAAAAGCCAAAGTAACTTCTAGGTTCTGGCCTTCATATTTTCCTTCCAGTATAACAGAAGGCTAAATTATATCGCAAGAAAAAAAGAGAAAATTATCCTGAGAAACAAAAATCAAGCAACACAAATATAAGAAATAAAAGTTCACTATTGAAAGCTTGCCATGAAAAGTACAATAACTTTAAAATCTATTGTGCACGAAGTGAAATGAAGGTTTGAATATGAACAATAAAGAATAACCTTCTGAGACTTATCAATGATGATCCATTTTTCTATCCTATGATGACTTCAAAATAATTATCTTCTAAATCTTTGGTTAAGAATACCACTAACATGCTTCATTTATTTTTGTTTACTTTGTCTTCCTCTCATTGGATAAAGCAGTACTGGACTGTGGTTTTTAAGAAATAATTATATTGCCTTCATCTTTTCAAAGCGCTTTCACATCAATTATCTGACTTGATCAAGGCGGCACAGCAGATAGGGCACTGAGCCTATCAGGTCAATAAGACCAGAGTTCAAATCCAACCTCAGATACTTCCTAGCTATGTGACCCTGAGCAAGCCATTTGAACTCCATGTGCCTAAGTTTCTTCATCTATAAAATGGGGATAATAATAACCTTCCAAGGTTGATCTGAAGATAAAATAATATTTGTAAAGCTCTTAGCATTATCTGACTATAGAAGACACAATAAAGACTTGCTTCTTTCATTCCTTCCCAACAACCCAATCAGGTGAGTAGGATAAGTCTTAACCCACTTAACAGATAAGAAAACTAAAACTGGCTAAGTGACCCAAGTCAGTCAAGACTAAAACTCAAGTATCTTTATGCTCAACCTAACGCTCTACTAAACATCATAGATTTAGCTGGAATATCAGAATGTGAAATGCTTATTATAGGATAGATAGCAAATGTGCTTCTTTTGAGGATTATAAAAAGGATATCAAATCATCATAATATATGCACTATCAAGGTAATTTGTTTTTAACATAATCCAGCAGCCTGACTATCCCCAGACCATCTCAGGCTCAAAATACAATTCCATAGTTCATATATGAGTTGAACTTAAATTTACTAATCCACATGATCCTATGGCTACAGAGATAGAAGACCACTATCTCTTCTTCTTAAACAATTCTTATTGCTTTTATGGCATAAGAGAATTATAAAAACAATTCTAGGTATCACTAATTAGCAAAAATTATCCCAAACACCATGAATTTTTCATTTCCAAAGTAAAAAAAAAAGTAAAATTCAAAAAAATTCAAATTGAATAACTTATCCCTAAGAGTCACATTTTCTTTTAGCAAATGGAAAAAGAACCATACTCCCAGAAAAGTGTATCCTTTTAAATATTTGTAGAAGTCTAATGTCTTTTCTTCAAGTTGTCCATGTTGTATCCTTGAGCCCTCCTCACTCTATGGCTGGAACGGTTTTGGAAATGCAGTGGCTATAAAGGCACTGTTCTCTTGGAACCGCAGACATGGACTCAACTTCCCCTTGTAAGACAAAGAAAGCAGGTTTTAATAAATACACACCTAATCAATAGTTATTTGTTCTATTTTTCTGTAGCAACTGAAGAGTCACTTGAATTCTATGACTATGGGTCATTCTTGAAAAAATTGTGTTTCTGTCAAGTAATGATCTTAATACAAAATCAACACCTCATTTGATTAAGTCTAACTTCCCAATAATAATAGTTAAATGAGGAGTAAGAGATAGGTCCAATTGAGATCTTAATAATAGTGATGGTGTAGGACCTTGCTATGTTATCAAATTCCAACAAGCAGTGGTTCTCTCAGCTGTCAGAAGCATAAAGAAACAGATGCCAGGACTATTTGTTTTATTCAAAACTGACAAGGAATCAAAAACACGTCAAATGGATTTGTCAGTAGCAATGCCACAGGCAAATTGCTTGGTGAGATTTATATACCTTTATTTTGGCTCATGATGAAACAGCTTTCTAAACTTCCCAGTCTTCCAATACTGACGAAGAGTAGGTCAGGTTGTTCAAATGAGTATCAGATATATAAGTCCGACCAAAACTAAAAACTATAGTATCCCAGAACATGAGCATCGTACTTAAGAGTAGAAAGTGATATTATCTGGCAGTAAGATAAAGAGTAGGACATGCCTCACCAGTTACAGATGAGAACAGGAGTAGTTTAAGATTATGGATACAACTAACATTTTGAAACAAGTCATTCAAGTTTACACTCTAACAAAAATTTAATCAAAACTACTAACATGTTGCAAAAGACAATAAAGTGGATCAAAAATCACATCTTCCAATTTATTTTGTTTATGCTCCATAACAAATAGTATTAAATGAACAAGAAAGCCTAAAAGAGGAGGCAACCTCCAGAGCCCAATTCCAGGATCTCTCAATAGTTAGAATTGTGATTAGGTATTATTTAATACATTGCATTTGTATCCCCAGTGCCTAGGACAGTGTCTGTCTGCCATGTAATAGGTGCTTAATAAATTCTTTTTCATTGAATGATTGCCTATAATAATTATATAATCAGATCCGTAAGTTCTTTCAGTATTCTGGAATGTACTTTATTATATGGAACTAGAAACTCAAGCTCACTTAAAGTAGTCATATTCTGTCTCCAAGAATTAAATAACCCTATTTTCTCTGTCATCTGTTAACATTATACCAGTTGCCTCAGGCTATAGTGGGCCTTCTTCATTCCCCTTCTTGCTCTAAACACAGTTTTAAAAGCCCCCTTCATTATTTTTAGCAATTCACGAGTCCCAGTTCATTGTGGGTCTTTTGCTTTCTTGAGAATTTTCTTATAGGTTCATGGCATGTTCAGAGCTGCAGAACTATAGCAAGTTGTCTGCTATTCAATCAAATTCAGCTGTAATCTGAAATCTTGTCTAAGAACAACGCAAACTAAAAATATTAAACAGGCAATGAAGTACAACCCACATGAGGCAGACTTCAGAGCACAGGGCTACAATTCTGGCTCAATAAACCTTACCACAAAAGGCTACAGAAAGTGATTCGGATTTTGGTTTTGAGACTCACTGACCATTCTTTATTCAGGTAAGGGCATCCCACACTGTTCTTTCAGAAGAGTTTCCATTATTCTAATTCCCTGTGAGAATGAGGAAAAAAGATCAGAATGCCATATTTAATATAAATATACTTTCATAGTCATCATACCCTTTTCCTTCAAGGAGTCCAAGGCTATTAATATATAGTCATGTTTTCAGTTTCAAAGAATTAGGTTCATCATCATACCACAAATATAGAATTTCCAATCCATCACCAAGTTATGTGCCAGGCATTGTGCTCAACACTGTGGATACAGGTATAAAGAATGAAACAATCTGTACCTACAAGGAGCTCACACTGTAATGGAGGAGGACAAGTACATATATAAATACATGCAGCAAAAACATCAAGTGGAAAAATAGGAACACATATGAAACAGTTAAATTCAGTGTAGTTTAGGAGAGAGAGCGTTGGAGGTAGATCAAGAAAAGTGTCATGTAAAAGATGATATTTAAGGTATATCTTAAAGAACAAAAGGACCCTATGAGGGAGAGGTAGGGAGGAAATGAAACCCTGACACAGCTAGTAATGAGGCTGGAAGAGCTACTGAAGGAATGGAAGCAATGAAAATGTCCCCTCTTCCTCCCTTCGCCTCTAACTGTTCCTTTCTTCCTTCCTTCCTTCTTTTCTTCCTTCCTTTCCTCCTTCCTTCTCTGAAGCTTATACATTCAACCACAATAGGTCCCTGCCCAAACTCCACTTAATGGCTGTATTCTGTGCCTTCCTGGCTTAGAATGAATGTCAGTGGTAACTGTTTCTCTTTGGAACAGTAACCCTGAGGGTCTTCACCTCCCATCTTGATATTTTTATTTCGTCTTATTTTGTTTTCTTTTTAATTAAAGGGACCAACCCTTAACTCACTTCTTAAAGAGGCAAGGCCTATTCCCTTTAAGTGAACACCTGAAAAGGCCTTAGCCTAAAAGGGCCTGGGTCTCCCACTGCATCCTGGGCCATCTCCAATCATCCTGATGAATATCTGGCCACTGAACTCAGATGGCTGTGGAGGAGAAAGTAAGGCTGATGACCTTGCACAGCCCTCCCCTCACTCAAATCAAAGTCAACTGCAAGTCATGTCATCATTTCCATGATGTCATGGTCCTCTTCAAACATGAAGGACAAACACAACAACAGCTGTTGCAAACATCCTAACTATAAAACAAAACTATAAATCTCTGCCCACTTAGACTTACCTCCCTAAGGAGATGTGTCCTAGAAAATACAAAGAGCACATAGCTACCTTAGCGAAAGCATCAAGGAAAAGAGGAATAGTGTAGTGTTTGAAGCAAAGAGAACTTTGTCCTGGGAATCAGATAAACTGTGTTTTGTCTGCATGGCAGACAACTAACTGGCTACATGAAGCTAGGGGCAAATCACTTCTCAGAGCCTCAGTTTCCCTCTACAGCAAATGAGGTCATTAGAATAGATTTTCTCTAAAGCATCTTTTAAATTTAACATTCTTCTCTAAGAATCAGATAAAGAAGATCAGTGAAAAAAAACAAATTCCATCACAGGGAGATGCCTGACAGAGCTGTACTTCACTGTCCAATGCAGGGAGTACAAATATACAAACAGCCTACCTGGCTAGCACCACTTCTTTCTTGGTACAGTTACCACAAGGCCATGAATCAGTAGAGTAAGAGAAGGACCTCTAACAGGAGAAAATAAAAAGATTATAAACTGAAGAGATAGAGACTAAACCTCCCAGGGAAGCCAATTCCTCCCATTGCAGGCTGCCACACCTTCTCTGAAACGTATAGTCTTAGAGACTAGTCTAGAGCACCAGATTAAGTGATTTGTCCGAGCCACACAGAAAGCATTTGTCAGAGACAAACAAGTATAAATGACAATATAATTAAAATTAGGCCCTGAGGAAGTCAAAGGCTAGATGCAGGGAAAAGAAGGAAAGATCAGATGCTTCTCCTTTATTGGGAGAATTAAGGGTACATTTAAAAAGGTATGACTCAGAAGAAACTACAAACGAATGAATGAATGAAAAAGTAATTATCAAGCTTACATCTCAAGACCTATGATGAGTGCTAAGTACTAGAAATACAAATACAAAAATGAAGGCAATCCCTGTCTTCAAGGAATTTTTGTACTTATAAAGAGAGGCAAGGATACAGGGGAGTGGTATCCAGGTGGGGATATTTTGGTTTGGAAAGTTACACAGATGCTGAGTGGTGTCATAGGGAAACAATTTGACATATCTATTCTAGAACCAAGAAGAGGTGGTATGATTATGGCTCTAAGCAGGGGAAGGAGGAGGGAGAAAAGTTGTGAAGGATGATTCAAGGTAGCATTCTGGTGGGTAAGGAGATGGCCTGGGAGTGAAGTGAAGAATGATTAGAGCCTTGCCAAGTTGTAGTGGGCACCTGAGGCAGCAACCAATCAGGATAGCTGGAATTAAAGAAGAAAGCATTAAATCCTCAAAGAAATTTTCTAATTTGAGTATCCTAGAAACTAGGGAGATGATGGCCAAGGGTTATGGATCTATCAATCAACAAGCAAGTGTTAAGTATCTACTCCATGTTAGGCACACTGGGGAATACAAAGAAAAAGTGAACCCTTTCCCTTGTAGAATGCTAGTGCCTTGAGGGCAGAAACATTTAAAAAAAAATTTTTAATCCCCAGCATTTAGCACAACACCTCAAATGGAACAGGTGCTTAATAAATGCTTACTGTTTGAAGGTTTATTCTATCCTAGTGATTTAGACTCTGGAAAGATCAAAGGATCCAGGAAATTCAACTGGACATAATACTGAACAAATTTCTTGAATGATCCATAAGGCAATGGGGCAACTTATATGCCCATCTCTAAGAACATTAATTACTTTATTGGCAAGACCCAGTGCCAGTTATAGAACCTTCTGGTTAAATAAGTGCCATTACCAGGAATTTGGGGATATTCTCTAAAATAAATGCTAAAACATAGTATACATCATGAAGACCCTGGGTCAGCCTCCTTCCAAAACAAATAGAAATGGGAGAGAATAAAGTAAAATTTCCAGTGGGGAGAAAATTCTCTCAGTTCTCATTCAGGTCTGGACCCATAACTTTTAGACAACTCCAATTTGGGGGCAGTAGGCACTGCTCTACTTGGCCCCTAAAAAAAAAAAAAAACTATTATACAGAGACAACTATGTGTGCTGTTAAAAGTTTGATAAAGACAATACTAATTTCCCAAAAACTTTTTAAGTCCCTTTTTTTAAAATTATACACATAAATTTAGATGATCTTTCTTTAAAAAAGAAAAAAGAAAGCATGCTTCTTCCACAGAAAGTAAGAAAGGGGTAAACTGTGCCCATCTGTCTAAATAAAGAAGGCTGCCATTTACAGAACAGAACACTAATTCACGTAAGTGAAGACTCTTAGGTTTGCCTTGGGAATTAAAAAACATTATTTATTGAATCAATTATGTTCACAATAGGACAGCTGATTTTTTCTCTTTTTTCTCCTTTCTACCAGCATTTCAGTCTTTTAAGCAGAAGGGTTGGGCAAGTAGAGACCAAATCTATTTTTAAAAAACTTTATTAGAGTAGGGCAAGTCATTGCATAGGATCTTTTCAAGGAGAAATATAAAAATATGACTACAGAATTCCCTTGCTCAGAAACCTTAAGTGGCTCCCTATGACCTCTAAGATAAAATGCAAACTCTTCAATCTGTCACGAAATTTGGAGACTCTCTACGACCTGGCTTCAACCATTCTACCTATAATTCATCTAACTCTCCTCACGTACTGCATTTTATTATGACTGACTTACTAGATGTTCCTTGAATTTCTCATCCCATCTTGCATATTTTTGGCTTTTCTTAGTCTTTTCCCTATGCATGGTATACACTTTCCTTCATCTCCCCAACAGAGCATCCTTA
The DNA here is from genome assembly GCF_028372415.1 of Notamacropus eugenii. Taxonomy (NCBI): domain Eukaryota; kingdom Metazoa; phylum Chordata; class Mammalia; order Diprotodontia; family Macropodidae; genus Notamacropus; species Notamacropus eugenii. Next base: position 374,824,118 of record NC_092872.1, read on the forward strand.
GCTTCCTTCAAGGGTCAGTTCACCTATTGAAAGGTGCCTTCCCTCATACCAGACCAACAAACTTCTATCATTAATGCTCTCCCCTCACCAAATTGTCGGTCTAATACAGGGATAAGAACACTGGATGTGGAGTCAAAGGACCTGGGTTCAAATGCCACCTCCATCACTTGCTATATGTGACATTGGAGAAGGTACTTAAAAGTTCTCTGTGACACTCAATTTCCTCATCTGTAAAAGGAGGGGGTTGAAATAAAAGACCTCTAAGTTTCTTTTCGTCTCTTAAATCTAAGATTCTATGTTCTATGTTGTATCCCACCACATCCCTCCAGTATGTGACAGATGTGAAGACAGGGACAGTTTTGTTTTTGCTTTTGTATCTCCAATGCCTAGTACAATGACTCTTACATCATGAGTAAATACTTGTTGCACTGAAATGGTCAAAGGTAAACATTCACTCAATAGCATTCTTTCAAATAAAGTTCAAATACCTAAATCCCTATCTAAGGAGATCCAACTTAAGGGTACTAAATCATACCCTTTATAATATGGTGCTGCACTTCCAATACAGAACAAATATTGATGCCCCATTAAAACATCTTCCTTTATATAGATGGCTTAAAAGCTTCTTGGACTGACAAACCATAAAACAATTTGATTTTATTATTCTCCTCCCCCTTGGAGGATTTTTTGTTTTATGACAAAGCAATCTTTCTCCATTTGCAAAAGAACATGGAAGTGGGCTATCTCACAAACTCATTTCCCTAATGCTGCAGAGCAGCATTTGCCAAAATATACCCTCCTGAAAGAACTGCAGAGCTTTTAAGATGCAAAAACACTTTACAAGCTTCCCATTTTAAGAGTCCCTAAGCTATAACTGATCATTACTGAAAACTCCAAGGCAGCTTAAAAGAAAGATCAGGGAAGTTGGGAACTAAAGTCAGCTAAATCCAGGTTAAAACGCTTTTCATAAGTATCAACATGACGCTTGCTTGAGAAAACCATGATTTATCTAGGAAATCCCCAGCAGGACCATTAAATCCAATGAGGAGCCATAGGATTTCAAAAGCAGTCTTTTAGAAGTATTTCTGAAGGGAACTCTTAAACAAAATGGAAATGTTCACTTAATTATCACTATGATAACAAATTGGTGCATAAGACCCCTCTGGAATAATGCTTTCTTGCTGGTCATAGCTTAGAGAGGGAGTAACCTGCCCTACTGTTATTAGTCTTTAAGAGCTTGGACTTCTGAATAATAAATGGTATAATCATGGGAGCTAATTATTTCAGAGAAGCATTGTAATGGAGAGCATCTTTGGTCTCCTATCATGCTAAAGTCTCTAATTATGTACTTTCAGGAACAATGCCCACTAATGTAAAAGCCAATGATGATAATAATAAAAATAACAGTTCAAATCTGTAGAGTACTTTAAGGTCTGTAAATGGTGTTGCTCATAACCACCCTTCCAGGCAGGTAGCACAAGCATTATAACCTCCATTTTCTAGGTGGGCCCAAAGAGGTGAAATGCCTTGCCTGGAGTCACATAGCAATCAAAAATCATCAAATCTAAGCTCTGTGAGGGACTTAGAAGCCATCTACTCCAATCCATACTTGCACAAGAATTTCTCATTTATGACATGCCCAACCTCCCTGGGTCTCAGTTTCCTCATCTGTAAAATGGGGAACTTGAACTCAGTGACTGCTAAGGCCTCTTCCAGCTCAAATTCTATAAACTATGGATTCTGAAGTACACATCCAACATCGGGTTCAAAGTTTTCAATGAGGGGTCAGTGACTGTTCCACTATCCCTGGAAATAGCCCATTGTACTTTGGGACAGCCCTAATTGTTAGGAAATTAAGAAACATGTGCTACTTTAATATAAAGAAAGGCCTAAATCTGATGCTTTGTAACTTCTAAATATTGCTTCTTGTTTGGTCCTCTAGGGTGAAGTATTCCTCATGACCACCTTTCTGAAAGCAGGTTCGCTACCATAGCCCTGCCCCTTTTCTCACAGTCTTCTATTCTCCAGATCAAAAAATGTTTTTATTGGCCAGAATCATATGCAAAAGAGTAATTCTCCTTGTCAATTCTTCTTCTTTGCAAAGGATGAAGTTATCATAAAGTGTCAACATTCAAACTTGAACCTAGGTCTTCTGACTAAAACCAGTGCTCTGCCTTTAAAACAGGGGACTATATAATTTTTGATGAATGTAGACTAGATTGTATATCTGATTTGAATAATTCAAGGTCATATTTTACAGGTTTGGGGGGGAGAGAAAAAAAGGGACAGAGAGAGATAGACAGAGACAGAGACAGAGAGAGAAGGAGGAAGGATGGGAGGGAAGGAGGGAGGGAGAGAGAGAGGGAGGGAGGGACGGACAGAGAGACAGAGAAATGAACACTGCATGAGTTATTGACCTTCAGAAGGTTACAGTCTTATTGGGGACACAAGATCTATTGAAATAGTTTAGTAACAATCCAAAAGAGGAGAGGATTTAGTGCTGAAATAAGCAGTCTTAGCAAGTACTGTTAAGAGTTAGAGAAGTTCAGATCAATATGAGTTATGGTGGTCATGGAAGGCTTAATAGATAAGGTGGGATCAGAGGCAGACTTAGAAGAATGAGAAAGATTTCAACAGACATAGAAGAAAGGCATTCAGATCCCAGTTTGCATTTCTATTTTAAAGAAATTCTTCTCTAGGAGAAAGAATTCATATCAGGACTCTTTTTTTTTTTAAATGGTCACCTCAGCTCATACATTTAAAAGGAATTTCATGTACAAAACAATTAACATTTTATTAAGTACCTACAACATTGTAGGCACAGAGCAAAGCACTGGAGGTGCATATAAGAAAAAGTAAGACAGTCCCTGCCTTCAAGGAGCTTACCATCTATTAATGGAGAAAGAAAGCACACATAAGGTGGGTGAGGTAGGGGAAAAGAAAACATCTTGCCAGGGGCATGATGAAGATGGAGACAAATCCAAGCATTATAGATGGTGAGAAATGAAGACCTGCCCCCTGCCTGTTCTGAACCCTCTTTAGATGGGGACTTTGGAGGAGGTGCTTGCAATTTTTTTTAAAAAGTGCTTGAGGTACAACTTTTTGGCAAAATAACTAGTGTGCAAATTAAAGCACACCTAGATTGGAGTCTGTTCTGGGAGGTAAAGTAGAAAATACAGTGGGTGAAAACAGTAACTATATAGCATCACCTGGGTCGAAATCCCAACTCTGTCATCTATTATCAGCATGACCTTGGGAAAGTCATTTAGCCTACAGGAGCCCAAGTCTCCACATCTGTAAAATAAAGAGGACTGGACTATGGTCTCTGAAATCCCATCCAGTTCTAGATTCTATGTGTCTATAATATTTTAAGTTAACTTGTCATTCTTTGCCTAAAAAAGTTCAACCCAGTCTTCATAATGACCCCTTTAAACTCTGAATCCCTACTCCTATGATCCTAAGAAAGAAGAGGAGTAAATTGGGGGGAGGGGAAGAAAGAAAAGGAGTAAAATTAACCCCAATCACTATTTTAAAGCTTCCCAAAACATTACTGTCATTATTAAAATTTTTGTTGTTATTATTTTCCTAAGACATTATATCACAGCGAAGTGATTTTTTAAATCTAATATTGTATTTGTATATGTTCATAAGAAAAGAGAAAAGAAGAAAAAACAAACATTTATTAAGTTCTCACTATGGGCCAGTCACTGTGGTAAATGTGGGTGATATAAGCAACAGTAATAGTAATGATGAAAATTATGATGATGACTACCACTTACATAATGTTTGCTATGTGCCAGCTTTTATAATTATTATCTCTTCTGAATCACAACAACCCAGGGGGTAGTTGCTGTTATTATCCCCATTTTACAAATTAGTAAATGTAGACAATCAGGTTAAGTGACTTGCCCAGGGTCACACAGCTAGTAAGTATCTGAGGTTAGATTTGAACTCAGCTCTTCTTGACTCCAGGCCCAGCTCTCTATCCACTGTGCCACCTAGCTGTCTCAAACAAAAAGATAATCCCTGACCTCAAGAAGCAGGGACTATCAATAGAAGACAACACAGAAAAGTAGGCAGGAAATTAAGGCGCTCTGAATGGAACCAAGGTTTTTGAAGTCCAGATGAAGTCAGGGCTAGAAGAAAAATGAAGGCAGGTAGTACACAGCCCCTGAATAAAAAGGAACTTACCAGCTGGAGAAGGGGGAATGGGCCTTATGGAAGGATATTCTGTGGTGAATAGGCCACAAGGGAGGAAGCTGGTGGGTTATTCCAGGAAAAGGAGGGCCCATGTGCTGAGGGAAGTTTCAGGGTAGAATCTGACATCAATTTAAAATTGTCTTCATTAAACCTAACTAGAGCAAATTACCCTAGCATATGAACATATTCATAGAGGGAATCAATAATTAAGATGAATTTAATTCTATCTTCAGAGTATTTTATTTCCCCCCAAAATGAGCAAAAATGTGGCTAACCTCATATTCTAAAAACTATGTTAGACAGAGTAATAAAGGCATGAAAATAAGGCTTATTTATTTCAGTATTTCAAAAGATGTAAAATTTTGTAATGCAGTCTTTCCTGAGGTGCTGTGTTTCCCTCCTCCCCCCAAAAAATCATCATTTGGTAACCAATTTTTAATAATATGCTTCCACAAATTTACACAGACCAATCCTCAGACAAATATCATTCATCACCAGGACCACATGGGGAACCCTTCCTTCAGTCCAGGGTTTGGGATCAATTGGTATACTCTTTGAGAATCTAAAAGATCTCATCCATATCATGATGAGACACCAGATTATGATTTTACTGAAGTTAGAAGAAACCTCATGTGTCATCCAGTCCAACAACCTCATTTCATAGATGAGGACACTGAAATCCAAAGAGCTTATGCCCTTTGCTAAAGGTCACACAGACAGTAAGTAGCAAAGCTGGGGTTTGAACCCTCCCCCATCCTCTCATCTCTGAATCCAGTGCTCTTTCCATTGTACCATGCAGTGATATGAACAGAGCAGACAAATAAAACCTCAAAGATCTGTGATTGTGTCAGTTTGGATACTCTCTCCACTGTACAGATTGCAACCTGCTCTGTAATTTAGTAGATGGGTTTGGAGAATGATTGTGGTTTAAAAAATTCATCACCCCAGAGTCAAACTGGCTATGAGTCTCACCGAGTTCATCCAGGGCCATGGTCCTCCGACGAAATTTACACAGTTTGTCATGGGCCCACACCTGAAGCCTTTCCCACCTGAAAGGAACTACCGGCATTTTTGATCCTATTGGCATAGCCTTCAAGAACCCAGAATCATCTCCACACTACAATAAGACATCAGGGTAGGACTTTAGAAGAAAACGTAAATGACCTCTACAAAAAATGTAAAGGTACTTTTCTTACTGACTCCTGTGAATAATCACATCTCCAGAGTGTCTGAAGTGGGCTCCTTATCAAATACAAATACCTTGTTAGAATATATGACATAATATAATTTTCCCTTAGAGGTTTATAAACTCGGTCTCGAGTATGATTCATTTTTGTGTTGAGAGGCAACCCAAATCATTACACCTTAAGTGTCAAGGCCAGAACAGTAAACTGACACAATAATCCAGATTTATCTCCACTTCATGCTACAAAACTTTTCCCCCTCTTTAATGAGAATATGAAATTCTCATAGTCCTTAATGGAAAGGATGAATACAGTTGGTACTTTCACAGGCATCTCCTTAACAAATCACTCAATACAAGATAATCTGAATTCTAAGTTCAAGGAAATGATGCTCTGCTATTCATAGAACCCATCTTATCATGCTAAGGTTGGCTTAACTTTTTTTTTTTTGGTAATAATGAAATACTAGATGGATGACTAAAGGCTCACTCTTCTCCCCACACCCACCCCATTTATATGTCTGAATAGTTCTGATTCTTCAAACTTGAGTATGGCAAGGTGAGAAGCTCTTGGAAGTGTCCCCAAGGACAGAAACACCTGGCTATAGATCTGAATACATCTATTTTTACTCACATGCTCCAGTGGAGCTGGAAGGCAAACATTCACCTGCAGGAACCATTTTTGCTTCAATACAAAATCTGCCAATTATATTTCTTTGGTTGATGATCTAATACTAAGATAGGAGAGCCCTTCACTTCATACTAAGGGGCTGTTGGAGCTGAGTAGGCTTTTCATTTCCAAGAGACAAAATCTCCAGAGGTTAAACAGGATATCAGGTTACAACTTAAAACAGAATTGCTATAATTACGATTAGCAACATAAATAAGATTGCTCATCTTTATTCCTCATCCTTCAAATTACCTATGAAGTGGCAAAACAATGAGCACATAGCAAGGTTTAAGAAAAATGTTTTTTTAAAAACAATCAAGCTTTCAACACCCTAAATTAACAAGAACCATCGAAACAAAAGCTACATGAAGGAAAACCACCAAAAATAAAAATATAAAACCTCTGTACATAATTGTCTAAGGATAATACACTGTCTGCAATTAGGTCACTCTTTTGAAAAATAAAAATACATAAAAATAAGATCCTAAGGCCCACAAATTCACATGCATTCCAATGCTTCTTTGCAACTTAAAAAAAAAAAGAGGTAGGAGAAACAGTGGAATCATTTATCAATTTTTATACATTTGTTTTTTAGAAAAACTTCTCTTCCTTTCACAGTCATTGTTTACTCTCTTTGACACCAGATTTTCTTATATGGATTAATTATTCCCCCATGGATATACTAACTCTACCAATTGTCTTTAATAGAGAATAAATCTATCAGAGATGGTATAGCATGCTTATTATGCCCACTGCTGGAAAGACTGAGGTTTGAGGATCTCTTGAGCTTGGGATTTCTGAGCTGCAGAGGGCCACCCGAATCAGGTTGTTCAGCATTAATATTGTGAACTTCAATGAACAGAGACCCCCAGACTCCCTAATGAGAAGCAAACTGGCCCGTGTCAGAAACAAAAAATGTTAAAACTGCTATACCAATCAGAGTGGGTTCAAATAATCACAATCAATAAACATTTATTAAGTACCTACTATGTACCCTGGTACACTGATATACTTTGCTAAGCCCTGAGAAAACAAAAAGTGGCAAAAGACAAGTCCTGCCCTCAGGAATTTCACAATCTAATGGGGTAAACAAATAAACACATACAGACATAAGATGTACAGGGGGAAATAGGATATAACTTCAGAGAGAAGACACTAGAATTAAAGGTGCTGGGAAAAGGCTCCCTGTACAAGATGGCATTTTAGTGGAACTTAAAGGAATCCTGGGAAGTGTTAATATATCATAAAGCTAAAAAAGTAAGTTGCACAGCCATATTTTAAAAGCTTTAAATACCAAGTAGAGAAGTCTAGAAACTAAACCAGCAATCAGGAGACTTGTCCTTTCATCCTACCTCTTCTAATAACTACCTATGTGACCTTGGGGAAGTTACCTCCTTTTTTTGGATATCAATTTCTTTATCTAGCAAATAAATAGAATGGGACTAGATGATCCCCAGGATTCCTTCCAACTCTAAATTCTGTGATTCTATGAATCTAAGAAAATACCTATGACGATGCTTCCAGCTGCTGTCTGCCATTCATGAAGCCACTTGAAAAGGCATGCTTGTTAGTTAATGAGTTGGCAAAGAGGGCAAACGGTTCACTGCTACAGGAAAAAAACTATTCAAAAGTCATGAATCATTGAATACTGCCACACTCTTCTCTCTTATGAACAAAACACTTTACAGAATCTTAGATTTGGAAAGGATAGTCTATCTCTACCATAAAGCAAGAATTTCCTCTGTGAATGAGATCCCTATTATTATTATTGAAGAGATCAAGCACTGCACCTTGCTTGATCTCAGAATGCTCAGACTAGTAATTTAACTTCTCTAAACCTCAGTTTCCTCATCCATTAAATGGGATAATAGCCCATATCTCACAGGGTTGCTGTGAGAATCAAATGTGATAACTTATGAAAAGTACTTTGCAAAAGGCAAAGCAGCATATAAATGTTAGCTATTATTATGGTTATTATTAAGACTTAGAAAACTGATAAGGTCCCATTGGACTGCCTTTCATGAAAGACATACAGCTAGTTACATGTCAATAAAGGCAAGCAAGTTGATTACATTATAAGCTCTATGGCATCAAGAGATCATGTCTTCTTTGCATTCTACAAAGTATGTAATTAAAGGTCATGTGCACGCCCAATGAATATTAAATGAGAATGATAGTGCGAGTATTTTATTATAAGTATATTTCTAATTCCCTTTGCACCTGACATGGCAACTTTACTGTATACCTTTCTTAGGCCTCTAACATACAGTGGGTCTATAAGAATATAAGAATTACACAAGGTAAAAAGAAATGGATGGGTCACAATCTGCACCAACAAAGGGAGAATCCCATTGATGGAATCTTAACATCCATGAAGTGAAGAGTATGAATAAAAACATTTTAAAAGGCCATTAATAAATGCAACATTAATAAGGCAGAAGAGACCTTAGGTAATATAGTTCAATTTCCAAGTTCATTGGATCATATTTAGAGCTACATGGGACTTTATAGAACATCTAGTCCATTCTTTCACATTGCAGATGAGGAAACTGAGTCCCAGGGAGGTTAAGTGATTTACTCAAGGTCACTTACGGGTAGAAAGTGGCAAAGGTCCTCCGATTCTCAAACCTTGCCATTTACTTTATTATATCTTGGACACTGGACAATTAAATTACTAAAAATAGTCCTAAAATTTTATGTGACTTAAGGCTGTATCAATAAGAAGGGTGTTATTTCTATGCAAATGAATTATCAACTCAAGTAGGTGTGTATTTTTCTGAGCTAGTTCAGATTAAAATAAATTAAGATTTTTGTTCATTTTTATTTAAGACTAACCAGCTGTTACCTTGGACCTTGGGTCCTAGTGAATAGCATCCCACACGTAAACTGAGGAGGTAAAGAATCTGAATCCAGTCAAATGGGATCCATGTGAATAAGAGTTCTTTTGTCTTTCCCTCAAACTGAGATGCATTAATTTCCTGCTTAGCACTGTAGCTAATATAGTTTCCTGGAAGCCTGTCACTAGAAGTTACCTAAACAGAGGGGCCAATAACATAATGATACATGGAGGACTCTGGAATAACCAACTATACCCAGAAGAGTATGGAAGAAGAGCCAGGGGAGCCAGTTGTGACATCTCAGATAACCAAGGCTAAGATAACTGGAATACAACAGGAATCAGGAATCTTAAAAATCTTGCACAACCCTTGCACCACCTTTACAGGAACTATACTGTCTGTTATATAAGCTCCAAACTTCCTTAAGTAAGTGACTATTCTGTGATACTCAGATGCCTTTTTCCCAGTCCCAGTGGTAAAACTGAGGGTCTGAAAGCATCAAGACTCTACTTGCATCACAGTATAGTCCAAGAAGGAGATACATCTCTGATCAGTAACAGACCCAAAGATCAAATAACCTTTGTCCCTATACAACTTACAGATGCAGTCCCCATTTTCAAGCTATTTTAAAGCAGCATTACCAGGACTATGGCTTTCAATTTCAGTTTTGAAACTGAAACTGACTCTATACTCTTACAAAAGTCTACAGGCACCTTGTATGGAATAAGTAAAAATGTTGGCATAAATGCTATTCTTTTTCTCTTTGACATTAGCAAGAACAGAGTAGGAAAATTAGCATAGAAAACTAATAGCTCAGGTGGAGTTTTTTCCCCAAAAACTGATAAGGTCCCATTGGACTACCTTTCATGAAAGACATACTGCTAGTTACATGTCAATAAAGGCAAGCTCTATGGCAAAAAAAAGATCATATCTTCTTTGTATTCTACAAGGTATCTAGTTAAAGGTCATGAGCATACCCAATGAATGTTAAATGAGAATGATAGCGCGAGTGTTTTATTATAAGTGTATTTCTAATTCCCTTCGCACCTGACATGGCAACTTTATAACTTTCTAACATAATGTATGTAATATTGTTTATTATCATTATCAATACTTTCATCTTAGACCCCTGATTTCTCTCAAATGCTGTTTCCCTAAATCCCAAACCCATAAGATGATAACTTCCTTTATTCTCATTATCCAGACTGATCATCTGGTCAAATCTCTAGGTCCTAAGCATTGAAGTTCTAAATTCTTCTATGAGTTCACACAGTTCTCATCCTCTGATCCAAGGCTGAACCATTTTCTTAGCTCACTTTTGACCTCTGTCAAAGCAAAGTTCTTTCCTTTTCGAGTCTCCAGACCCATTTTGTCTTGGCTGGAATCACCAGGGACTCAGCCACTTTCCTCACTTACTCAACCATATGACCTAAAGTATACTAGCATTTTCTCATGCTCTTAGGCTCCTTTCCTCTAGGACCTAGCACAATACTCAAACATTTCTGAAATGAATGAGGAACACAGAATCAGAGTATAATCTCCCAAATAGCTAAAAAGCTACAAAGTAGTAACAATGACAAGACTTGGAAGCCAGAGAACTTGAATTCAAATCTCAGTTTTCTATTTACAATCTTTGTGGTCTTAAGCAAATCACTTAACCACCCTGGACCTATTTTGCATCATCATGATTATTTTTCAACTTTAAAGACTGAACCTCTTCAGAAGATGCAAGGGATATTTGCATGTCCTCACTATGAAAATCTAACATACTGATGGGGTCAGGATGCTGGTTGGGAGGTGGGGGACAGACAACAAACAGAGAATTTGGGATACGAAAGGAATCTTAGAGAACATCTAGTCCAAGCCTCCACATTTTACCAAGCAAAGAACAATCCAACAAGTTGAAGTAACTTACTCAAAGTGAGATATCAAGTTAGTGGAAAAATGAGTACTAGAACCCAAATCTTCTGACCCTCAATCCAGGGTTCTTTCCACTATACCATGCTGAAGCATTCTGACCACTAACCTCTGCAAGAGAAAAATATCAGCTCACTTGGGGTCTTTTAGAATCATTCTTTGTCATTTCAGTTAAGAGCTTAGCTTTACACTTTTTAGATAAGTTTCATCAAATGTAACAGCTCAAAATCCTGATGATCTGATTTATGGGATTCTTGAAAGTATTACTAATAATCAAACCTATATGACTGGGATTGTCAAATGAGTCATTGATGGTCCTTTGATTTATAAGTTTCATTCATGGCATAGCAGGTGTTAATTTAAGCTCAGTAAAAGAAACAAAAGATACTGCTGTCACAGAATACTCATTTTCAGAAAGGAATCTTCCTCATTTTCAATTTTAGGGGATACATTTCCCCTAAAAGATATTATCCAAGGGCACCAATCTCTAGTGATTATGGCAGGACAGGCAGTTGTGGCTAAAGGGATGTATGTGATCATGGGTACCACTATTTTCTTTTAATTTAAAAAAGAAAATTGACCAGGAAAAAAATCATTAAAGTCAAAAGTCTTTACATTATTCTCATCATAGCTAAGATCTGAAAATAAAATAGACCAATCCATTTCAGTTCTCAATAGTGGACTTGAAATTGCCCTTAGTAAGAGATTGCCAATTTATTAAGCATGGGTAAAGCTCCTGAAAAGTTTTATCATCAGAGATGACTTTACAGCCCGGAAATCAACTCTGTGAAATTGGAGAGAGAGCACATATTTCATCAGTACTGTCAAGTGATCTAAGCCAGATGAAGAATCTTGAAAAGCTTGCCTCATAAAAATAACAAGTTGGGGGGGGGGGAACCCCTGATATATGGAAGGTTTCCTACAACATTGCAGTTCTTTATATCAAACTGATTTTGCAATATTTATTTGTTCCTTCAAATGGTAGGTTTATCCTTTGGGGTTTTTTTCCCTCTTATATAGTGGATTTTGGAATGCAGATGCCTATGAAAAATGCTTATACACAGTGAAACATATTTATAGATATTAACCACTGCAATAAAAGAAGAGGTACTTTTTGGTAAAATACAAACTGACATATGGAGTTGTTTTGTTAAAATGAGTTCAAAAAGCTACAGATCCATGGCAATCCCAGAAGTGGGAAATGTGTGGTTAAGTCCCATTTCACAATGAATAACTAATCTCTGTGATAGAAGAATTTAATGAGATGTATTTTTTTGTTGATGAATTGGTAAACCAATTGGAAAAATGTCACTAAATTAAAACTAGGGTTTGTGTGTGTGTGTGTGTGTGTTTGTGTGTCCATCTAGCAATCAACATATCCTCTACAGGATACACTGCTTGCCCACACTAAGAAAGTTGGCTTCAGGAAAATAATAAGCTGATACCATATAGAAGGCAGAATGCCCAAATCTCTCTGGTGGCAATTTGTCTAGACCACTATTCACATTCCTGGAATCTGTCTCATCATTACAATAATTAACCACTACTATGCCATCACTCCCTCCCCATAGTGTGAAGGCAGACATGCAGGCACTGTCCCCTTCCCATGGACCATGTTAAGGGACAAGAGTTCTATGGAGTAAGAAAATAGTGATTGACTAACAACCTGAAATAACTAGAAGAGATCATGGTTTTTGACCTTATAAGGAGTCCTTTTGTTATTAATTTAAGCTTCCTGGAGTCTCATTCAAACTGGGAAAATGTTACTGAGGCATACAAAGGTGATTTGGTGGTTTTATTTTTAATTTTTTGATTGTATCAGAAAGATTACTGACCTCACTGCATCATGTGAGTATGGGTAAATAGTGATGTGTAAATTCCTTGAGATAAGCAATAATTTTGTGACAGCAATGGACATGTTGCTTCCAATGACACCAGGCTGACACAGAATATCTGACCATCATAGAATTGGCCTACCTTCCCCACCTTCAATTAGTTCTTTCTAACTGAATGCTGGATTTCATGCAATGCATATATGTTTCATTTCTCTCTTTTGTTGTGTTTTTAATTCTATGTCTCTTCAAGAGTGAATGTTACTCCAAGGAAATGTGCAAAAACTCTTATGAAGCACACTTCAATGATTATTCAAGTTACAGGTTGCTGTGAAAAAGTCAAAATGCCTCAAAGATCACTCAAGCCAATGGAGAAACAGGATCAGTCATGCCAAAGCACAAAGGAAAGTGTGCTTAAAAATGAAAAACAATGCCAAGAACTTACAGACTACAAAAAATACCTAATTAAGTACATGGAAAACTAAGACCTTCATAGTAACCTGGCAACTAGAAGAGTTGTCATTGATTTCTTCTACAGTGTGGCACTGGCTTAAAGTTCAAAGAACTAGCAAGAAGACTAGTTAAACAAAAAAAAAACCTGTTAATCATTACTATGAAGAAAAATACATTTGTCCTGAGCAACACAAAACAAAGGACTAGAGAATGGAGACTGGAAAAATATTTTTTTTATTATTTTCACTCAGGAAACTCACTTTTTTCTTTCATGACTTTGCTAAAACCATTATCAGAAGTCTGAGTAAGCCTGTAAAATCTGAGCATCTTCATCAGACTGGAAAACATCCACCCAAAAATGCCTTGAGGATTTTTTCTTTACTTTGAGGGAACCTGCAAGTATTATCCCCACTGAAAGAACAGTAAATATGCTGCTATAGACGAATAAAAAATTGTTCCAGAATTACCATAATTCCCAAATGGAGAAAGATTATTGCAAAAGGACTTTGCATCATGCCACATCACAAAGATTAAGAAATTTATTCAAGAGTTAGAAGTTAACATGATTTAGTTGTCTAGAAATTCACCCAAATTAAATACCATTGAAAACCCATAGGTTGATTAATGATGAAACATGCTCTCTACCTTCAGATAAAGAGCTGATGGACCCTCCAAAGTACAAATTAAAGCATATTTTCTTCTCTTTCTTACCTTTTGTAAGATTACCTTTTGTTGATTTTTTTGGATATGGTTAATGCAGAAATTTGTAATGGACTTTAATTTTCTTGCTTTTTCAGTGGGAAAGGGTAAGGGAAAGAATTCAAAACTAAAAATAAAACTGAATTTTTTTTAAAGAAAACTTATGGGTTACAATCAAAGTTAGGCTTGGACTGTTTATCAGAGGTACTTTACAAATCCAATGTGATCAAAGTGTAGTTTCATGATAAAGAATTTAAGGATTGTCAAAATCTTATTTTGATTCAATGTCAAATCTTGCAGAACAAATGATTATCTTAAAAGGAGAATATGTTGCAAGTTAAAAGATGGGGGGGAGGGAGGTTGAATATTAAAAAATGGTAAGCCTATTGTATAAGTCAATAAGTGTAATTATTTTATTTTGTCCCAAGACATTCCACATACCACTTGAAGTTATTTTAACTCTCAGAGTCTGTTTCCTCAGATTTAAAATGAGAGGACTGAACTAGGTGTTCTTTAAGGTCCCTTACAGTCCTCACACTCTGGTATCACAAGCTGCTGAATTCAATTTCTTTCTACTTCAGTTTCCTCCTTAATACAATGGAAATAATGATGAGATCGTGACAATAGAGGGGGTGGAATAGCTTAAATTATTTTCGCACATGCTGCAAATGTATTTCACTAACCTAATTTTTTTTACTAAAAAATGCTACACAAATGCAAAATGAGATCTCCACATTTCTGTAGCATCTCTCCTAGTCTCTAAGTACTCAGAAATACTGGGCTAAAAAAAGAACAGTTGTGTTAGGGAAAAAAAAAATAATCTCCAATTCCTTATTGGTAGCAATACTTAGATAAATAGAAAATTATTAGAAATTACTTCTTTAGTTCATAAACTCTACATTGACTATTAGGAACAGACTCATACAAGAATTGACACCTAAGCTATTTTGTGAGTTTCGTTAAAGTTATATTTCACGAATTAGAAAACAATTACAAAATCCTTCAAGCATCAAAGATCTCATGGGTACAGATTTTCCCACAATTGACAGTCCTTCTACTGAAGTCCTTTCATGCCTTACTACAGCAGTTCCCAACCTTTGTGAGTATGAGGAAACTTTTTTAACATGAGACATCTTATGGATGCCCAAATGATAACAGTTGCACTATTAGTGTACATTAATTGAGAAAATAATGTGATGAAAAAAGCTACTGTAAATTCAGGAACACTTTTAGACAGTTTTGTTTTTTCTCAACTATGAAATCATTTACATACATTGGAAAATTTTAATAGATATCTGCTACAACAGAGAGAGAGAGAGAGAGAGTTATCTGGTATTTATTTTGTATATAACTGGGATAAGATTTTGTATATAACTAACTGATATGTACATGTTGTCTCCACCAATAAAACCTAAACACCACAGAGATACCGTGTGATTTTTGCCTGCTATTTAGTAAGTACTTAATAATTACTTGCTGATTAGCTAATTGATTGGTTGACTATAGGGAGCTCCTAGTGAAGAAATACCGCCTACCAGTTTAGATCAACAACTAACTTGTAACCTTAGACTCTGAAAGCACTCTTAACTTGGGGGTTTGTGAACTTTTTAACATTTTTTTTATACCTGTACTTCATTATAATGGATTTCTTTTGTAATCCTATGAATTTTATTTTATGTCTTCAAAAACATGATTGTAAGATTCCTTATGCTTCACCAGATTGCCAAAAAGGTCTCTGAAAGCAAGGGGAAAGAAAATACGTTACCTACTACTATGTGCCAGACACTGCACTAAGCACTTTAATAGTTATTACCTCAACAACTTCTTGAGGTAGGTGCTGTTATTATCTCTTCATTTTATGGTAGAAAAAACTGAGGTAAAGAGAAGTTAAGCAACTTACCCAGGGTCACACAGCTATTAAATCTGAGGCCAGAATTGAACTCATGCCTTTCTGACTCCATGTCCAGCATTCTATGCACTGCACCCTCTAGCTACCTCTTGTTCCTATGATCGAAGTCAGCAGTGAGCCTTAAACCCAGATTATTCTGATCACAAGTTGGACCCTCTCTCTCCACTACAAAAAAATTTTTTTTGTAGTCTCTAAACATATTTGCTTATTTATTCAGTATCAAAGTTTGTCCTTCAGTTTTGAAGAAGACCAATGATATCCTGATTCATGCATAAATTGGATTTAAGTCACAATTCCACAGTCATCAGCCTCACTCTCTCTTTCAGAGTCACTGAAGTCCAGTGGCAAGACAGAAATCAAGATGATTGGCAATGGCCTGGAATACAGTGGATGACCTTGGTGTCTTCAATGTCTGCCCAAGCTCCAAGAGCTCCAAAGCACCTGCTTGAGCTGCCTTCACGGCTATGGGAATAAATTGTTCTCATCCACCCATTCCACTGGGAGAAGTCTTCACATTCATAGAGTAGACAGCCCCCCTACAACTCACCAACAAGTTTGAAGCCTATCAGTTACTCTCACTCTGGTTTAGCCAATCTGCTAAGACAGGTTGTGGGGTGTGGCCACTACACATGCTACAGCTTCTTGTAGCTACAAGTGAGAGGTGAGTGCCAGGTAGACACCAAAGCAGTTCTGAAAAGGGCTTGGTAAGGCCTCACGCTAGAGGTGCTAGTCTTCATCAAATACCTCATCCACCTAGAGCAAGTGGGTAGAAGGGAGATGACCAGAAGACCTGATTAGGAGTTCCAGTCCGACCTCCTGTCACACTGCATAAAGAGGAAAAGGTCAATGTTTGCTAGTCTCAAAAAATCCCTGGACCAATAACTCCAAGGCCCCTAGGAGTATACAACCCTAACATTAGGAAACAACTGCCTAAATAAATAGTTCTTATGCATTGAGCATGGGAATGATTTCCTCATGGCTGACCTTCTGGTCAGAAGCATTTCTAAAGTTCTCTAAAGGCAACTAAGTGGTATAATGGATAGAGTATTGGGCCTGGATTCAGGAAAAACTGAGTTCAAGCCTAGCCTTAGAAACTTAGTTACTGCATGACTCTGGAAAAGTTGCTTGACCTCTCTCTGCATCAAGTTTCTTCAACTGTAAAATGGCCATGATAACAATAATACGTCCCAGGGTTGTTGAGACAACCAAACGAAACATTTTAGTACAGTGCCTGGCATGTGAGAAGAGATTAATAAGTGCTTATTTTCTTCTTTACTCCTTTCTTCCTTCCTTTCTTCCTTTCTCCTTCCTTCCTTCAATTAGGCTAGTCCACAGACAAAGGTCATAAAGTCTGTATTGAAATCCATCTCACATAGGCATCCCCCTAGTTAAGACCCTCATCACTTCTCACCTAAACTATTGCAAGATCTTCCTAATTTCACACCCTTTCTCAGGTCTCTTGCCTTTTCATATCATCCCACACACAGCTACCAGAGTAACACTCCTCAAGTGTGGGCCTGACCATGTCACCACACACACACACACACACACACACACACACACACACACACACATACACACACTCAATAAATTCCAGTGGCTCCTTATCTTCAGTGGGATCGAATACAAACTCTTCTGTTTGGCATTTAAAGCCCTTCGAAACCTAGTCCCATGCTGCCTTATCTATCTGTTATACTTTACTCCCTTCCTCCAAGCTCTATACAATGCAGACAAACTGACCATACTATTCCTCACTCACTAAATTTTATCTCCTGTCTCTGTGCCTGGGAAGATCTTCCTCCTCATTACATCCTGGGCCCCTTCAAGACATAGCTCTGTCTCCTCTACATGAGACTTTTCCTGGTTCCCTCTGATAGTAACGGCCTCCCCTCCAGATGACCTTGTATCCTGTTTTGCACATGTTTTTCACATACCTATAAATGTACATTTTTCTCCTCCATGGAATGTACATTTCTTGAATGCAGGGATTTGCTCACTGACTGGTTCACTCTTGTCTTTATATCTTAAGCACCCAGCACAGTGCCTGGCACATAGTAGGGTCTTAATACATGCTTAATAAATTGTTGGTGGACAATATCATTATGAGGTAAGTGGTACAAGTATAATCCCCCATTATATAGATAAGAGAACAGACTCAGGAAGGTTACATGACTTGCCCAGAGTCACACAGCTAACAGGTATCAGAGTTGGAATGCCTATGCAAGTTTCCTCCTGACTCTAAGGCTTATACACCCTCCACTACCACATACTTGCCCATCTGTTGAGTGCTTACTGTATGACAAGGAACTGTATCAAGATGTTCAAGCAAATAGAATATCCCCTAAAAAGCTTCCAAACTAAACAAAAGCCATTAAACAATAAATTAGAAGTAAAATATGAACGGGAGAAAAGCTGTACTGTTTCTAAGACATTCTGAGTCATGGAGAACAGAGAAATTTGTTTAAAAGCATCCATCTATTTGAGAACATTATTTTAAAGCTTTAAAATCATTCAAAAATTATTATGGTCTTATCCATCAGAAGCAGTGTAGAGAACTTTGCTGATTCTATTTTCTTTCATTCATTCAACAAATACTCAAGGAATGCGTGGTCTGTGTTCAGCACTATATTAGGTACCGGGAAGGATACTTACGTAACTTAAAAAAATGATCCCTGCCCTCCAGCTTTAGTCAAGTTTTGGAGATACTTGAAGAGTTAAACAATATAATTAAGTGTCCAACATCTGCTAGAGACAATAGATGGCAGTTGTAGGAAAGAAATATTACTCCAGACAGATAAGAACTAGGAGAAAACTTCATGGCCCTAGGAGAAAACTTCATGGGCTTTGAACACTAGGCAAGTTTTGGATAAGCAGAGAGGAATGGAGAGCATAATATGTGAAGTGGGAATAGAATTAGCAAAGACAAAGAGACAGAATGACAGTAAATAGAAAGCCAGTGTCAAGGCCAAGAAGATCTGGGCTAAAGTCCTTACTGGCAAATGTGACTGTGGGCAAGTCACTCAAGCTCTCAGAGACTTTTTAGTCTCATGACCTCATTTTGCTCTTTAAAATTACTGAGGACACCTCCTCCCACTCCAAGAGCTCTAATTTACGTAGCTTATAGCTATCAACATTTACCATATTAAAAATTAAAATATCTTATTGTGAAAAGAGTTTTGACTTTGACTTGTAAGGGTTTGGGGACAGCTAGGTGATCCACTGGAGTGTTGGGCCTGGAGTCAGAAAGACCGGAGTTTCAAACCTGGCCTCAGTTACTTACTAGTTGTATGGACCTGAGCAAGTCACAAAACCCTGTTTATATTTGAACACAATAACAAAGGGGTTTTGGGGACCCCCAGTTTTGAGGGGTATTTGTTGTCCTACCATTTCAGTCATGTCCAATTCTTCATGACCCCAATTTGGGGCTTTCTTGGCAAAGATATTGGAGTGGTTTGCCATTTTCTTCTCTAGCTTATTTTAGAGATGAAGAAACTAAGGCAAACAAAGGTAAGTTCTTGCCCAGTCACATAGCTAGTAAATATCTAAGACCAGATTTGAATTCAGGAGAAATGAGTCTTCCTGATTCCCGGTTCAATGCTGTATCTACTACACCACCTCACTGCTCTAGAAACTCTCTAAAATTGCAAGTTGCAAAGACATAAATCTACACTGATAATGGTTCTTTCCTCACCTTGTACCAATGAAACCAAAGATCAAGTAATTATCTCTAATGCCATAGATCAAAGGGGCTTACTCCAGTATCTGTGGATGGATTTCAGGGTGTCTGTGAACTTGGACAAAAAAAAAGATTATACTTTTACTTCAATATAATTAGTTTCTTTTATCATCCCATATACTTCTTTATAAATTTAAAAGCATTATTCTGAGGAGTCCATAGTATTCAGAGTACCAAACAAAATCCATGACCAAAATAAAAATCAAGAATGCCTGGCATAAATGCAAACTATGCGTGGGAGACAATGAGTAGAACAGTCTGAATTAACCAAGGAGTTCCTGTGGGTAATTAGAGAAATAAAATTGAAAGGTTATATAGTTTGGTTTATGTCAAAAAGCAAGGAGAAAGAAAGAATTTTTTTCTGGACTTTTCCAGGCAGTTCCAAAGCTCACATAATGCATGAAATCCAAAGTGAAATTATCAGAATGAATAGTGCTTTAAAGAGACTTGAATAAGGACTCAGCAAGGTGGGAATGCCACTGATTAGTAGGAAGAAGGGAAATAAGCTTACCTTCTGGGCACCCTGCTTTAGAAAATTACGAGCAAAAGTCTCTAATATGCAGTTGAGAAATCCTGCCCCAGTGATTGATATTCTGCCTCTTTGTATGAATTCCGTCCTGCAACAGAACATATCCCTGTGATGTAATTTAATTTCTCTGTGCAAAGATGATACAAATTTTCAATAAATTAAAAGAATCATTTATCTTTACTATATTGTAATGACACACCTTTGTTCTCCCCCTGACTTTGCCTTTTGATCTATGTAATGGATGCAAGACACCCCAATATATAAAGTGCTGAGTAAAAACCCTAGGGGAATGTTAACCTGTTACTGCACAAAGAGAGAATCTTTTCAAGTGTGGAAACAGGCTAAGGAAACCTGGGTTAAGCCACGCATTTAGGACAGACTTAATAGCACTTTTGTTCCTTTATGCTCTTTGTTACCTTTGTCTCCTTGAGCCAGGAGGCCCTTTGTAATGACCATCCACACAGAGGTAGGTGGTTTACCCTGCGAATCTACAGATTAGAATGTGTCAGAGGACCCAGTCCAAGGTTACAAGAGCAATCTGTGCAGTAAGTGATAAATTTACAAGATCAGCCATGGGGTGAGTCAATCTAACCCCTCTCTATATGCCTTGTCCCCCCACTTCTTCTTTGTCTTAATCAATTATGCTGTTCAACAGCATAAAACAAAGGTATGGGTATAGAGCTAAGATAACATTTGGTCTCTCCATCAGTTAAAATGCTGGAAAGTCCTAAGCAAGATCAAAAAGAAGGGTAAAAAATATTAGAACTGTTTTAAGTTTTTTGAAGGACAAGGAAGGGAAGAGGATAATAATGCCTACTATGTGCCAGGAACTGTGCTAAGTGTTTTCATAAGTATCAGCTCATTTGCTCTTTTCAACAACCCTGTGAGATAGGTGGCATTATTATCTTCATTTTGCACTGAGGAAACTGAGGCAAACAGAGGTTAAGTGACTTACTCAGGGTCACACAGCTAGTACATGTGTGAGATCAGATTTGAATTGAGGTCTTCCTTTCTCCAGGTCTAGCACTCTGCCCACTGTGCCTGTATATAAGGAAGGGTCAGAAGCCCTGACTTTTCTTTCTTGCTGCTTTCTTTGCGGTCTTGCTACTTGTGGGATCAATGACAGGTCCAAAGTCAAAGACCCCACAGGCCTGGCAAAGCATGCCCCTAACCAGAAGTAACCAGGAGCTCAATTCAGTAGTTATGTTCTCATACTTTGTGAGATGAAGTGACAGCTAAGTGTACCCTAAAATTTCATTGTGATAATTTGACCTCAGATAATAGACTTGGGGTGTGGGAGATCTTCCATATTTCTGGCACTGCCACTAAATCAATCATTTAGAAAGCATTTGCTGCTACGTAGCAGGGAAGTTTAATAAACTCCCCTTCCTAACTCAAGCAAAAATCATGAATTTTTTAATAATATTTTAAATTGAGGCAAAAACATTCTTATCTAAATGTTTTTAATAGTCTTCTTCCAGGAAAGTGGCATGTTAACATGAATTTTAAAATTCCTGATGTCTGGAACCTTTTATTGTTGCTATTCATGGATGGGGGAGGGTGAAAGAGAGCAACTACTTTATAGCCTTCTTCACTATTTCACTAATATGTTCTAACTACTTCAAAAGAAGAACTCCTCAGAGGTTAGGAAGAAGCATTAAATTATATTCGCCTTTTATTTTTGTCCTTTTCTGAAACTATCTCCATGGGACCTATCATTGTCATCTGGCTACATGGCCATTAAAAGACAACCAAGACACTGATGAATTTACAGGCTTTCAAAAAAGCATCTTGGGTTAATAGAAATGAATTGGTGACATAGGGAATGAAAGATTACCATTCTCCTGAGTCATTTAGACTCCATTCTCCCCCAAATTTTATTTTCAATCAAAAGAGGTAAAGGGGAATATTTGTAGCTTTCCATCTCCTTTAACATGGATAAGAGAGAAAATAAAAGACACGTTTCCTGGTAATGTGCATTCACAGTGAAGGCATTTCTGGTAAGTTCTTGGATCCAAAAAGCTTTGTTATCATGGTCTAAATTGTCCCTGTAAGCCCCGGATTGGACTCTTTCCACTGAGAAGAACAGCCTATGCATTCTGATTCACAAGGCAAAGGAAAAAGCATTCAAAACTCATCTCTCTCCCTCTCTCTCTCTCTCTCTCTCTCCCTCTCTCAAACACACACACACACACACACACACACACACACACATACACACACACACACACACACACACAAAATAGTTTATCCAAATATTCAAAATGCTTTCATAGGCTAGATAAGGTTGCTTCTATCTCTCATGTCTAAGCCCATTTAAAATAATTTGCTTGCGTAAATTTATATTCTTGAGACATTAATCTTTCTCTTCCTTGATTAGGTTGTCAGCATAGAACTTTAGAGATTTTAATATTTAAAATGCAAAGTTGAACATTCTTACAATTTGAGGGAAACCACAGTTCTCAAAGTAGGTTTAGGTGACAGATTAATGAAATTCTTCCTTACATCGTAGTCTAACTAATAATTTCCTTCAGTCATCTATAGCAGAAACCTTCTGATAAATGTCCTCAGAATCTACCCACATATCCTAGAATAATAGGGTTCAAAATAGAAGTTATGCCCTTGTCATAAGATAGCTTATTTTTTAAAAACTAAAGGGCAAGAAATTCTATGCCTTCTCTCAATAACTCATTCCAGTGTTTAACATCCAAGTGTTGCTTGATCAGCAACTTTTGGATTATACATACTCAAACTAAATCCTTAAAGTTATGATTTATATAGATGAAGCACTGTACACTGGGGAAAATATATTATGAGTCCTGCTCCTTCTTGCTATAAGACAGGAGGCCAATTACCTCATCAATGAGACTCAATTTCTTTCTGAGTCACACAAATATCTGTGTGACCATGTCTAAGAACATAGGCCACAAAAAAGGCACTTACCTGCATTTGTAGATGGAGTTCCCTCACTTTGGAGTTCCTGTTTCACTGAAATCACAGGTCCCTATCCCTTATTATCCACACAGAAAATGACAACAAGAAGTAATTAAAGAATACCTGTTTCATGTAACCATTGTATGTAACTGGTGGATTACAGTTATGACCTCAAAATTATTTGAAATGCATCACATGAAACAACTTCATGACAAATCTGAAGTAAAAAATAAATTAATTTAAAAACTGAAAAAAAAAAGAATACCTGTTGTTTCACATTGGGCAAATGTGACAGTTATAATAATACTTGTATCTTTTTCCTCATAGAATTCATAAGGAATGTGCTTTGTAAGCTGTTGTGTTTTTTTTAAATATGAGTTACTACTATATGTCCACTTATTTCATTCTGTCTTCAATGAAGATGGTAGTAGAGTTCATCACCAACCTTTCTGCAAGAGCACTTCATGTGCAGATTGATTCAAAAAGTCCACACATATCTACTAGAAGTCATTTTCAGCAAAGGAGCACAATCTTTAACTTATCTTATATTTAAAGCCTTTTATTAAATCATTCCTTAGCTTTCTTTTCTCCATGCTAGCTAAAACCAGTTATTTTCACCTATTCTCTTATGTCTCCATCTCATTCTCCTCCCCTCACCATTTATTTCCTAGTTCTTCATGTGTCTAAGAAAGATGATAAGATGATTCAAGTCTTTTCCACATTGCATTTTAGGAAGAGCTAGAACTGGACACAGTACCTAATAAAGAACTACTATGTGCTGATTATAAAGAGTATTTTCTTATATTCTTCATTCTAGATATTTAATGTCTTTGGGTTTTGTTTTTGTTTTGTTTTACCATGCCCTTAAACTGCTGAATTCTGATCACTTTCTTATTCATAGAAGCAAAGCGATGTAATGGATAGAGAGCTGACCTTGAAGTCAGGAAGCCCTCTGTTCAAATTTGGCCTCTGACATATACTGGGTATGTGACCAATTTACTATGACTGTAAGTTGCAGAGAAGGAGCCTCCCAGAATAGGTAGATGGAGTTCCCTCACCTGGGATCCCTCCCTGTATCACTGAAATCACAGGTCCTTATTATCCACAAAGAGAAAAACAACAAGGAAATGAAGAATACCTGTGCCCCTACACCATGACATGCAATTAGATGGAAAATTCATTAAATTAGTTCACATATGGCAAGGAGTTAATAACTACAGTCTTTCTGGTAAGATGAAAGAATATAGAGCCTTGTTAACTTCCCTGTCATTGAATTCTCCAGACCCCTGGACACCACTAAGTGCTTTGCTAATGCACCCTAAGGTGCTTCAGGGCTTCCTCTCACAGTCTGGGCTATGACTGAACCCTACCCTCTCTATATCTGCTCTCTCCTAATTAGAATGTGAGTGCTTGAAAGCAGAGACCACCAGGCTTTTCTATGCATATCCCCAGCACTTAGCAAATAAATATATGCATGTATGTGTATGTGTGTAAATGTGTGTGTATTCACACACAGAAATACATATATAATATATGCAATATATATATTTTATACATATATTTATGTATGTATATATATACATATATATATATATATATATATAAAACATAACCTTCAATGTGAAAGAATTTTGAATAAGAGATCAGTCCAGCATCATTTAAAGCACTAAGGCAATTTACCAAATGAATTACAGCTCAGTTTCCTCCTGTTTTTCAACTCTGGGTCCAGGGATCAGAAGCCACATTACAAATGGTTGAGGAGGGAGGGGTTGATGAGAAGCAAAAACAGTAAGTGTAAACAACCTTTTACGAAGGTTTAGCAGTGAAAGAGAAGTGGCATCTAACCTTGACCAGTTTGATACTGGTCAACTTTTAAGTTCAGAAGAGATCAACGCATGTTTTCAGGCAGCAGAGAAGGTCTTCCTGAATTCAAGGATACTTCTCTATCCATTATACTACGCTGCCTCTACGGGGAACAAACTGACCAGAAATCGATGATTTAAAGATGTAGTGATGGGGAAAAATAAGGGCAGATTGAAGATAAGTGATTAAAATGAATGGGGCAGGATTTCAGAGCAAATAGAAGGGGATAGCGCAAGTGGAAATATAACCTTATTTAGGAGAGAAGACTATTTCTTCTTTAGAAAAAGCAGAGAAGGTGATTAAAGATGTTGGGAGGTTTGGAAGTGTCGAGCAGGAAAGACGAGGGAGCTTACAATGCATGGCCTCAATTTTTCAGTAAGAGGTAAAGTCACCTGCAGTGAAATACAAGGATAGAAATGGCCCTGGGAACTTGAAAGAGTGCTCAACAGTCAATCAGAGGTGAATAAAAAGAAGTACCATACAGCCCCCCTGTAAACTACCATTCATTCAACTTTATACCATCATTCTTGGCAGTTTTTTTCTATAATCTACTTCTGTAGTTTAAGAAGGTCATTTCAAATCCTTATCCCTTATTCTACAATACTATCCCCCATGCCACTCCTCCGTATATACAAAGAACTGTTCTTTGTACTTTATCCAAGCCACTGATGATTGATTAACTTGAAAGACTTCAAATGTAAACATCTTGAGGGCAAGAATGTTTTCCTGTTTTTCTGTATTTGTGTTCCTTGAATATATCAGATACTTAAAAAGTAAAATATTTGTTGAGTATTCTTCATTAAATGAAAGCACGTGGAACACGTTCCATATCAGATTTCCCACTTTTTTCTTTGGAAAATATCGCCAGCATTCATGCTGCTGAATTCAATAGGGGGCAGTCTTCACCTGGCTGATCAATAAACAGAACAGGAAGAGCTAGAAAATTTTAGTGACAAATCCAGGCCCATTCAATCTTTGTGTCTGAGACACACCTATAATTTTTTTTCCATCATATTGGTATAATTAAATATGGAACATATGGGATCAAAGAAAATAAAAGAATAATCCAAGTCCTAGAAACTGCTTTGCTAAAGTAAACCACAGGGTATAATTAACCTCCCTTTGTCTCAGCTTCATTTAGTTACAGTTGTGTTTCTATCTCTTTCTGTGGAGGACAAAAAGTTCATGGAAAATATTGATTGCCATTTAATCCCTACAGCACATAGCTACCTACCCTGAATCCCTGAGATGGCAGTCATGGGGAGAGCAAAGTCTATTAACGAGATCCCACCACTGAATTATTGACTGGTTAAGTATGGCAAATCTGGCCTAATTGTTTTCATGATGGGAGTTTAATTAAAGTGCCTTTGATAAAAAAAAAAAAAAAAGAGTGCAAAGAAAAATGAAATAGAAAGGGGAAAGGGAGAAAAAGAAAGAGAAAGATGAAAGAAGGATCAGTCTAATTAGATTGTATCAAGCCTTTCCTTCAACACCACAGAGCAAGTGGACTCCTCCAAAGGAAACACAGACTTAAAAATCCCACATTAAACCAGGTTTCCCATTCAAATTAGAATTCACTTAAATGAATTTAAAACACTTTTGATTTGTTATTTTAAAAAAAAAAGCATTTGATTTCAATGGTATAGGATATTCCCAGTGAGGAAATCACCTCCACCAAGGCAGACCACAACTATTTTACAATTTGTAATCTTGGAAGGGGTTGTCTGTGACACCCGAGATAATTAATGAGTTAAAAGACCTGAACCCAGTTCTTCCTGAACCCTAGGTTAATAATCTATCTACTACACCACACTGTCTCTACCTGAGTGGATTATATTTCCACACTATTTAAAAGCAAAGCTTTATTTACTCATTATCTACTAAAAGAAAAGAAAGTCCTGGGCAAGGCATTGTAGGGGACTATTTACATAATCTGTTTCAGCACTATGATGGAAAAAGTACTGAACTGGAGTCCTGGCTGTGACAATCACCAGCTGTATGACCTTTCGCATGCCACTTGACTGCGTTTCAGATTTCTCATCTGTAAAATAGAGATAATAATACTTACACTACCTACCTCACAGGGTTGTTGTGAGAAAAGCACTTTGGACACTTCCAAATGCTATGGAAATATCACTATTACTATAAAATTCATTCTTGCAGGAAGACAACAATGCAGACAATTGGTTGTGAGTATTTAAGGAAAAGGTTAGGTAAGGATGGGAGGAAACAGTAGAAATAGGAATGCACCTTACTAGTTGAGCAGACACCAATCCTGTCTAACATTTACATTGCCAGCAAGTGGTAGGTATAAATGTAATTACAGTAAGTCCAAAGGATTCTTCCACTTCTCCCAAAGGAAAATTCAGAGAAAAGAGAAAACAATGTCACTTAGCAATATGGCTCTCTAGATAGCCATATATTTTGGTTTGTGCCATGCCATGAACAATCTTTTTCCTCAAATATGCAAAAAAAAATTTTTTTAAATGCCTAACCACTTGGATGCCTACTACGAAAAGATTCTGCAGCTCATTATTCCATCATATACACATCTTAGACCTTTAAAATCATGTATTTCTATTCTTTACACAATGTAGAAACTATGGCAAATAACTTTTATAAACATACCAGGTCTTTTGATAGGTGCTAAGAAAGATGAAAAGATAAATAAGTCAAGGTCTCTAATCTTAAAGAGTTTATAATCTAGGGTTTGGGTCCAGGTTCACCCAATTCTTTCAAAGAAAAAAACAAAAAATAAGTAACCCAAAAGAAACCAAAAAAGTTTTCTAAACACTGAAATTTTAGTTTTTCCTCTTGGGAGCTACTTGTCTCTGGAAACATAGGAACTGTCATATTAGAATAATCCAACTGACAATCCATCCCAGAATACTGCCTCTAGCAATGTTCTAGACCAGATGCTTCAGGGGGGAAAAGAGAAAGAAAAGAAACAGGAAAAACACTCCATCTCTGGTGCAATAATATACACAAGGGAGATGCCCTTCCTCCTTCTTCAACTCAATTAATGACAAACTTAAGTTTTGAAGTAGAATGATTTTTTTTAACCTTGGCCATTTTTCCCTCTGAGCTAGGGTATAGTGTAATATTGAAGAAAGAACTCCGGACCAGAAGTCAGAAGACCTTGGTTCCAAAGCTGGTTCTCCTACTGACACGTTGTGTTCCCTCAGGAAAATCACTTCATTTCTTTGGGCCTCAGTTCCCACATCTGTAAAATGGGTGCTTTGGACTAGATAATCTCTAGAGTCGTTTCTAGCATCAAATATCAAATTAAATCAAGCAGAAATTTATCATCCTAATAGTGAATTCATATTTGTATAGTGTTCCTCTATTTACCGGATGCTTTCTTTTTTTATCTTATTTTTCAATTATCAAGCATTCATTTTCTTTCTTTCCCAATAAAAAAAGAAAATCAAAAATCCTACAAAGTACTTTCTATACAAATGCCCTATGCAAGGTAAAATCTATGACTATAATATGATTCCATGAATTTTCATTGATGGGGAAAGGGGGAAGTAGAATTTACTGAAGAGACCAAGACAACTGAATTTGACTGTTAGTTTTAATGGGTACAATGAAATACCTTTTTTGCTTACAGTCTTGAGTGGAAGAACTAGGCATCGATGTGTTAACAGTTTGTCGAACAAATGAACAAATCCACACTGCAGCCCTCTCTGACTACTTGCAATCTACTCGTTGTAGTAACAATCACACACCTAAAGTCTTTTATTAGCAGGATCAAAATCAGGTCCTCTTGACCTTATGTTTTTGTACCCTTTGGCAATCTGATGAAATCAATGGATGCCTTCTCAGAATATTTTTAAATACATAATATAAAATACATAGAATTTTGAAGGATGCAAATTATATTGATATACAATTATCAAGACAAAAATAGTTCATGGATTCCTGGGTTGAGAAAGAATCCCTTGTCTAAATCGTCACAATAAAGCAAAAGAAGTAACAGGTCTCATGAGGAAATCATAAAAAGACCCAAAGAGCAGGTGAAATACAAAGCCAGGTTTCTTATGACTGAATCCTGAACTCTACTCACTATACAATATTAGATTAAGTAAATAGCTATTATTCTCTCTTGGGATAGGAAAAGTATCCTTTGGACATGTGGGGAGCTTAGTATTAAGATAGTATTCAGATCACAAGAACCAGAAAGTATAGAAGGATCACAATGAGCATAAGATTAGACTGATGGAAGTGGGGTTGAGGAGAGTAGAGGAGGGAGATTCCCTAGTAGCACTTTAATAACAAGTATTTTAAATAAAAGGATGTCTAATTGGGGTTTCTTGAATTGCTTACTGGGAAATTTATTCT
Organism: Notamacropus eugenii; assembly: GCF_028372415.1. NCBI lineage: Eukaryota > Metazoa > Chordata > Mammalia > Diprotodontia > Macropodidae > Notamacropus > Notamacropus eugenii. The sequence goes on from NC_092872.1 coordinate 374,853,224, forward strand.
TAAGAATTTAATGGTATCCTTACAAATGACTTATGCCTTTAGAATGGTCATTGAGACAAAGTGGAAAAGGGGGAGGAAAGCAAGAGGAGATATCTGCACATGCTTGGGAAAGGATAAGTGAGGCAGGTTCAAAGTTCTACAGGTCTCCCCAAGATTAGAGAGACCCAATGACCCACTCCCTAGATGGGGCAAACACTGAATAACAAATAATACCATGCTAAGTGGTTACATCATGAAGTTTCCAAGTTGCTCTGCTTCCTCACAGGAATGTGAGAGTTTTGGAAGAGTTAGAATTAACAATCTATGAAAGACTTACCATTTTATAGAACAAAAAAATGAAATTCAGAAAGGTTAAATGACTTGTTCAAGATTACACAGTAAGTAACAGAGCTGGAACTCAAATCCAAGTCTTTTAACTGTACATCCAATGCTATTTTTGCCACTCTAGATTAGCAAGACATGCCAAGGCTAGTGACCCACTAGCATAGCCTTTGAGAATCATAAATCACATCTACACTGTGATGAGGCATTAAAGAATGACTTTAATGGAGGATACATAGTATTTAGCAGACTCATATTTGATGAATGAATGAAAAAATAAAATAGACTAAACTATCCCTATAGCTTAAAGAATAAACAAAAATCAAAGGCATGAAAAGGGAAGGTCTGTATCAAGGGAAGAAACATAATCCCTTCCCCTAACCACGAGCCCCAAAAGTGAAATTTTAATTCAATCAATCAATAAACATTTAATAAGCACTTACTACATGCTGGACACTGTGCTAAACTCTAGGGATATAAAAGGAAGCAAAAAAACAATCCCTGCTCTCAAGGAACCTACAACCTAAAGGGAAAGACAAGGTGCAAACAATAGAAACAAAGCAAGTTATATACAGGATAAACAGAAAAGAAGAGGGGGAGGGCCTAGAATCAAGAGGGATTGAAAAAGTCTTTCTGTACAAGATGGAATTTGAGTTGGGACTTAAGGAAGTCAGGAAAGTCAGTAAGCAGAGCAGAATAGGGAGAGCATTCTAGCAGAATGTCTAGCAGACAGGCAGAGAAAATGTCCAGTCAAGAGATGGTATGGCTTGTTCCTGGAATAACCAGGAGACCAGTATCACTGGAAAACAAATCTGGGAATAATGTAAAAGACTGGAAAAGTAGGAAGGAACTTGCTTATGATGAATGCAATTTTATATTTGATCCCGGGAGTCACAGTATTTATTGAGTAGGGGGGATGATATGACCAGATCTGTGCTTTAGGAAAATCACTTTAGTGACATGAAGGATGGATTGGAGAGGAGAAAGATTTAAGGTAGGCAGACCCATCAAGGAGCTATTACAATAGTATAGGCATGAGATAATGAAAGCCTGCACCAGAATGGTAGCAGTGTCAGAAGAGAGAAAAGGGTATATTTGAGATGCTACAAAGGTGAAATTGACAGGCTTTGGCAGCAGATTTATTCGATATAGTGGAGTAAGAGATAGTGAGGAGTCCTGGATGATTTCTCAGGGAAAGCCTGAGGGACTGGGATGAGGGTGTTGCCCTCTATAGTAATAGGGAAGGTAGGGTAGAAGGTTAGAGGGAAAAATAATTAAAACTGTTTTGAACATGTTGAGTTTAAGATGTGTTCTAGATGTCCACTTCAAGAATGTCTGAAGGGCAATGGGAAATGCAAGATTGGACATCAACAAAAAGGTTAGGGAAGAAAAGGTAGGTTTAAAAATCAGCAGCATAGAAATGGTTATTAAATTCATGGGAGTTAATGAGATCACCAACTGAAATAGTACAGAAGGAGAAGAGAAGACAGTCCAGGACAGAATCCTGAAGATCAACTAGGGTTAGAGGGCATGACCTAGAAGAAGATCCAACAAAAGAGATGAAGGAGTGGTCCAATATATAGGAAGAGAACCGGGAGAGAGTGCTGTCCCAAAAACCTAAAGAGAAGAGAGTATCAAGGAGGAAAGAATGATCAACAATGTCAAAGCCTGCAGAGAAGTCAAGGAGAGAATAAGGATTGATAAAAGGCCGTTGGATTTCACAACTAAGAAATCATTACTAATTTTAGTGAAAGCTGTTTCAGTGGAATGATAAGGTCTGAAGCTGGATTGTACAGAGTGAAGAGGAGAATAAGAGAGAAAGTGGAGGCACCTATTATAGATGTCCTTTTTGAGTTTGGTTAAAAAGGACAAGAGATACATGATGATAGTTAACAGGGATAGATATGAGGACCAGTAGACATGGAGAAATTGAAAATAAGTAAAAAGTGGGGATAACTAAAGGGGTAATCTTTTAGAGAAGAAAAGATGAAATGGGATTGCTTGAACAAGTAGAGAGGTTAGCCTCAGTAAGAAATCCACCTTATCATGTAAGAAAGGAGTAAAGGAGGTGATAGTGGCCAAAAACAATTGAGTAATGGGAGATGAGGAAGAGAAAAGAGGGAGCTTAAGGCAAATGACTTCAATTTTTTCAGTAAAATATGAGGCAAAGTTCACAGCTCAGAATGAGAACAGGAAGAATAATGGGAGGTTTCAGAATGGATGAAAGATTTTAGAAGAGCAGCTGTGGAGAATAGGATAATGAGTTTGTAAGTGTAGTATATAGTAGGATTACCTAGCAGCACTGAGGACTGCTGCTAACATATATTTGTAATGTACCCAATCAGAACAGTTACATGATTTTCTCCATCTTCATTCAACAGCATATATGTAGGAGAAAAAGTGATGAAAGGAGGAAGTGATACTAGGCTGAAACTTGACTGGACATAATTGACAATGTGATAAAAGGAGGCTAAGGGAGATGGGGGAAGAATTCAGGAAAGGAAGACAACGTAGAGTTTAATTAGTTCACCAACAGGCCAAGATGGGTCAAAGAGGAGATAGTGTAGGGGAGATTGCCTGGGAGAGAACTGAGGGGTCAACAGTTTAGAGATCACAGTGTAGATGAAGATTATGGTATTGTAAAGGAAGGCAGAGGGAGAGGTGAAAAGCCAATAGATTATGGTTTATTGCTTTATATCTTTCAAAAGATTATAACTTCATCCATTCATGCCAACAACATATTATGAAAACATTCCATTTAGGCCTATCTGCCTTGTAGTACCTCATATTCTCCGACTTTCCCTATTTCTTCCCTACCTCCATCAAAACTTACCCTCTCTGTATGCCTTTACAGCCCAGGAAAGAAAAGTGTTGACTTGAAGTCAGAAACACCTAAGTTCAAGTCCAGTATCAGACACATATTAGCTATGTGGCTCTGGGTAAGTCATTTAACCAGTCAGCCTCAATTTTCCTTATCTGTAAAAGGAGAGGACTGAATTTGATGGTCTCTATGTTCCTAGGATTCACTAGTGGTGCCAGTTGATTCCAATTAAATTTCAACTGCTAGATATGCAAAGATAAAAAATTATACAGTTCAGACCCTACCTCCCATGATATAATAAGGAGGACTGAAGTTCAACATACAATATAAGACATTGTGTGGTAAGAGCAAAGGAAAGATCCAGAGAAAAATACCCCAGGAAAACATGAAGAAAAATTATTTCAATGGGGAAAGAACAAAATTTCAATAGGTTCAGAAGAATCACATTTTGGGTGTGTCAGATGACATTTATAAATGCATGGAAGTAAGAGGGGACAAAATGAGATTGAGGAAGGTCTAGCAGTCTCATTTGTCTAGACTCAAAAGTGCCCCCTCACCTCCACCTTTTAAAATTCTTAACTTTCTTCATGGTTCAGCTCAGGTGACATCTGTTCTAGAACTCTCATGATCTCCCTGCTTCTTGGTGTTCTCTTCCTCCTTAAATTATCTTCTATGTACATATGTTTATATATTTTTTTACCTGCTATGCTAGAAGTTCCTTGAGGGTAGAGGGCTAGCTTCCTTTTTTGTCTTTTCATTTAGCACAGTGTCATGCACATAGTAGGTGAATAACTAATGTCTGTTTAATTGAGCTAAGTACAGTAGCATGAAAGGTTGGTTGGATCCCCAGTCTAGGGAGAGTTTAAGAGGGGAAAAGAACAGATATTTATTAAGGGCCTACAATATGCCAGACACTGTGCTTTGGTGCTTGGAAAATATTCTCTCATTTTCTCCTCACAATAATGTTAAATTTCAGACTAAGAAGTTTAGAGTCAATGAAGTTTGTTGCTCTTTCCCTTCTTAGAGAACTGTAACAATACCTTTCTGTGTATGCCTTAATTCAAAAGTTTGAATCAAATGATGGAAATTCCATAGACATAGACAGCCATCTTCTCCCCTTATTAATAGGGCCAGCCCTAGGGAAAGATGTCCTGAACCTGTAAGGTTCTATTCAATGGACTGGTATTTATCAATAATATCTTTCTATGACACATTATGGCTTATCAAGCACTTCCCCAAAACAATGCTTTGAGGGAGATAGCAGAAGTATCAGAGTCCCCTTTTACAGATGAGGAAAATAATATTGAAACTCAAATTGATGAACAGACTTGCCCACAGTCACACAGGTAGGAAGCATGAGTATTGGAATTGAGAATGATTTTGTGGGGCCAGACATGGGAGTAAGACCACAACTATGCACAACCCAGTATTATCTGAATCACACACCTAACAGCCATTGGCACATCTATAAGCAGCTTTGTCAAAAGTTTAGGAACTCAGAACAGCTGGTTCCTGCCAGACATGGAGAGGTCTAATTCAAAACTTGGGAGGTACTCAAAGGATTGGTTTTCTTCCTTCTATCATTTTAAACAAGGGGCTGTCGCCTTGTTTCTGATGAGAGAATGCAATAGGGACGGCCATTGAATCTCTCCTCAATGCTACATCTTGTTTCACAATTTGTGTTCTGAGCTTGGATGTGTATCAAAAGTGGCAGTGACGGATTCCAGCATCTGAAATTACTTCAAATGCTGCTGTAAATGCATAGTAGGAAACTGAACACTGCTGCTCAATTTTGCTTTCTGTCTCTTTGCTTAGCTGCCAATATTAACGCTGATTACAAAACTGACAGTGCAGTCACCAGATGCTGATTCTCAACATGATTGAGGACTGTGATTCTGATCCTAAGTGTACCAGCATTATATTCATATTTTTACTGTCCTAAGGAATTTCAAGTTGTTGCATGTAAAATCAACACCTTGGTTCAAAAAAAAATATTGCTGACACAGGGAAGGGAGAAGGAAGGAAGCCTTTCCACTGTAAAGTCTAGGTCTCATCTATCAAAACTCTTAAAGAAAAATTATATAATTTTGGTACTAATAAGGATCACTTAAAAATCACTTAAAAATCAAAGTGACAATACCAAGGTGTTCCCACGTTTTTAATAAAAATTTCTTGCGAAATCATCTTGTGACATAGAATAAGTATTATTATTTCCACTTTTCAGAATTAGAAACTGAGCAAAAGGTTAAGTGATTTTCCAAAACATCATCATATAGCTCCTTAAGACTTGCAAAGCATGTTTTCTATGTTATGTCATTTAAGCCCTACCACACCCTGTATGCTGGGTATAATTATCTTCATTTTACAAATGAAGGAAATAAGGCTGAGAGAAGTGACGTGCCCAGGACCACAAAGCTAGTAAATACCTGAGATGGGATTCAAATTTGAGTCTTCCTGAGAAAATGAATATCAAAGTATTTTTGCATAAAGCAAGTTTGCATAGATGCAAATATATGGTATTATTAATACTGACAGTTAATAAAAACCTATTTTAGATTTGTATTGTCATCCTAATTCAGATGACATATTCCTTTAAAATTAAAAATGCTAAGTTTGGAGAATTAGCCATGCTGATCATAATGAAAATACCTCTAACTTTGATATAGCTGCAAACAGTGCTATCTGGGCTATTCACATGTAAAATATTTCACAGAAAGTTAGTGGCCCAGCTAAAACTAAAAATCAGGTCAGTACAGGGTTCTCTCTACTGGCATCACTGCCTATTTGTTGAGGATGCTATATAAGCCAAGGGTTGGGTTAGTTGTCTGAAGACTTCTCCAATTGGTTAACGGTACTGTACTTAATGCTCATTGACCTAAAAATGTATATTTGCTCTTTTACTTCCTTCCTCTGGTCAGTAAGCTAAGAGTACACTACCATTGATCTATTGGCAATATACTCAGTATTCCTCATGGACAAAAATTCCAATGGCAGCCAAAGAAAACACAGTAGAGGCTATGAAATTTCTCATGGGTCTTATAACTAATTTCTCTTGGGGCTACTCACTTTTAGGGCACTGGCTACACAGGTAAGTGCTCATTTCAATGACTGACCAAAAATAGGGTCAGGAAAACAACTGCTTATCATAAGGTCAAAATGGAGGAAAATACAGCCTCATTTTGAAATGTGAAAGCTTACAAACTGGCACTCTTGTCAAAACATAAAGACAACCAGTCTGAATATGGTACTTTTCCAGGAAGGCTAAAATTCTTTATCAGGTAAATTATCACTCATCTGACACAGGGCAGTAAATTCCTGCCAGAAAGTAGGAGGACAAGTTCTTAAGGTTCCCTTCAACTCCTAAATTCCAAGAATTTCAGAATGCCAGCTATACATCTTAGACTTTCTGAAGTACATAGAACTGTGACCTCTGTTGGGCATCTATCACACTCCAGTTTTGGGGGGGGGGGGGGGGGGGTTTGAGTATACATCTTATTTTCCCTTCTAGGATGTGAGTGCCTTAGGCACATGGATTATATCTTAAATGTCTGTGCATCTTCAAGACCTAGTACATTATAGTGCAACGTATTAACATCAATAAAAATAATAAATATTTGTTAAATAAATGATTGAATAAAGGGAAGTGAGGGAAGGAAGTGGCGCAGAGATAGTAAACACAAAATAATGGGGGAAATCCATTAAAAGCATATGTGCAGACATAAAAAGAGACAAATTAATATATTAGAGGGTACTGTATTGTGGAAAAAGAAGGCTCTGGTCCAGGTGTTTTATTTATACAGATAAAATCTGCTATTCCCTTTTCCTTAATTGTTTCATGTTTCAATAATAGTCTGATGACTAATTAGTATTCTGAACATTAAGGTCAGGGTATGTGTGTGTGTATATAGAATAATGCTTCCTTTGACCATAGATCCAGAGGCTTTTCTAAAAGTCATTAGCTATCTCTTCAATTCCTTTATCTCTACGGCTGAAATTTAAGGTAAGAAACAATTCCTGAGCAAAGTCTGCACAGCCAATGCATCACATTACTTTGGAGAAGTCAAGCACAAAATATAGTAATAAAAGATAGTAATAAAGTACCTGATAGAAAAAAAGTAAAAACAGTTTGGAAATGCAAACAAGATGGCAAAATGGACCACCATCAAGTTATCTGCCCAATTCATTCCTAGAAAAAGAAATTTTTACATTTCTGGAAAAAAAACAGATTTACCATTAGGGGAAAAAGTCAATGACCATCAAAATATGCACAATGTATACATATATCATTAAATTCTCAAGAGAATAGATTCAGTTTATCTCTACTGGTGGAGGCATGTGTATATTTATGTTTAATTGGTAGAAACCAATTTAGAATTAAGGTTTTTTTAAAAAGAAACTAAAATGTCCATACCTTTTGACCCAAAGATCCCTTTGCTAGACATATAACCCAAGGAACTTAAAGACAGAAATAATGGTCTCATACATAATAAAATCATCATAGTATCACTTTTCATGGAAATGAAGTAATTGTCCTTTGCCTAGGGAAGAGTAAAGCAAATTGTAGTACAATAATGAAATAGACTATTATTATCCTAAAAGAAATAATTAATATAAAGAATTCAGAATCATGAGGAGATGACATACGACTCTGTGAAGAGTAAAATAATCAATACCAGGAAAACAGCACACACAGCCATAGCAATGTAAACAGAAAGAATAATAGAGCTGAAAACTGTGTTATCAAAATAAGGAAGCTTCATCCCAAAAAAGGGCTGAAAGAAAAAGGTACTTTTTTCCCTTTGCAGAAGTGAGGTGACAATAGATGTATAATACTGTATATACTGGCAGATATAGTTGATATGCTCACTGGTTTTGCTAAATTGCCCTTTTATTTGTTTTTTAATCATTTTTAAGAGGGATTACACTATGGTAGGGATGATGTAGAAATATGCTTGGAAATAAAAATGACATTAAAAACTAAAACTATCAATAAAAATAAAATTTTTTAAAGCATACACCTACTGGGTTATGTACTTTATTAAGATATGAAGTTTTGCATACCTTATTAATTGGAAATACCACACCAATATTCTAAGAATATTCATATAACAAAATTTAGCAGCACTGACAATTTGTCAGTTTAAAGACAGGCATTCATCATTTTCATTTAATTCATCTCTAAAGTTGGACATGAACTTTTTGATCATGCTGCACATGCGTTGATTCAACACAAATTTATAATAGGTCCCTACTTAATCTTAGTAGCCTTTGTTTCCATAGGTAAACATTAAGAAGTCTTAGAAATTATATTTTAAGTATTAAAGGGTAAGTAGATTTTCTTAAGCCTGAAGATGAGTAACAGGTAACTGAGATACTTATTCAAAAATGGAACAGTTATGGCTCTTAAATGTTATGAATTTAATTAGACTTTATTATACTAAAATAAAATTAAATGTTCCCTTAAGATACCATATTTTTTTTAATTTAACACAAAAATCTCCATACTGATAAGGTTAAGAAGTAAAAATTAGTAATTCTCCTGTATGGAAGAGTAGTTAAATATTGTATAATTGTATTTTTCAACTAAAAGAAATGTTTATTATTGAAATCAAAACAAGTAAGCACAAAATGTAATTACTCACCTTCCTTCATATTTGAGTTTAACTCAAATCGTTAAACTAACCCTATTAATGAGATAGAACATGAGCAAAAGAAACCAGAAATAAGCACAGATAAGGCTTCCAAATGTGTTTGCAAACATACAACAGGAACTCATTAATAAACCTGCACTGATTATAAAATTCCAGAGGTCAAACATCATCTCTTACTACTAACTAATCAATGAATACTCATAAATATGCTTGGGACAAACAAAGTTTAAGTAAGAAGGGCTCCTATCCTCAAGTAGTCAACTTGGGGATAAAAAACTAGGACACATATCTATAATACGTGCATGGTATTTGATTGCAATGATCTTGGAAAGTGCCAAAATATAGTGCTAAGTGAGATCTGAGAGGCAAGGTCCTTATGGAAACATTAAAAAAAAACAACAGCTTTTGTTACTTGTTCCTATAATCACAATGAAATTTTAAACAATTAACTTTGAAAATAAAAGTGTGAATTAAAATATAATAAACTACCCATCTATAGCATCAAACCAATTATTTTTTCAGTGAGACTATATGGTCAAAAAGTAACAAAAATTATCCACTTCTATTTTAAGGCCTTCAACACCTCAAATCAGATCTTCTATTTTTCTCAATGAATATATATGTCCTATACAACTTTCTCTCTCTCTCTCTCTCTCTCTCTCTCTCTCTCTCTCTCTCTCTCTCTCTCCCCTTCTGTGTGTGTCTCTCTCTCATGAATATGTACACACATACTCACACATACACAATTCTGCAAAACAGCAAGAAATTCAATAAATGTAACTACTTGACTATACACATGAAAGTACAGATGTTTTGAGGGAATACATAAATTCAGAGGTTTCAATCACTCCTGACTTCAAGAAAGGAAAAGCATTCACCTACACAACAGCATTGCTAAACATAGTCTGAGGCAAGGTAGAACCCATTTTGTGCTGTGTGACTACAAGTAATGGACTTGTAGTCAGGAGAGACCTAATCAATCTCTGGCACTTACTATGTGATCATGGATGAGTAACAACTCTTCTGAGCCTCGGTTTCTAAATAAGGTCTCTAAAATGAGGGTAACAGCACATATATTACCTACTATATGTCAGGATAAAAAAACATAATATGTAAAGTGACTTGTAAATTTTAATGCTTTGATGATTATTTCATTCTCATCTTTTTTATGAAATTCAGACAGGAACGGACCTATGACAAGTAGCTATCTGTTTTTATTTTACATTAAATTTTCTGTGGACTGTTGCACAAGTGGAAAAAAAGAGCTGCTTCTTGTAGTTTTGTAAAAAGTATTACATTAGAATTTGTCTTCAGTAGGCTCATTGAAAGCCTCTTTGGAACAGTTCTAGAAGAAAACAAGATTATGGGGATGATATTAAATTAATACTATTCCCACATAATTTGCTAGCTAAGAATAGCTTCTGCTGGGAATAAACCACACATCTTGGTGGCTATGAGTACCTTTTACAGCAGCATCTATTAAAAACATTGTTCTTAAATTTTTATGACTCAGTATTGTGCCCAAGCAATTGTAGGTTATCAGTGGTAAGTCTAGTTTCATTTTAATTTACTTGTAGAATTTTCAAAGACATTTTTGAGATCTCTATTTGTAGCATGAAAATTTGTTGTCTCCTATTTTATAAGATAGAGAGGTTCTGTGTAATACTAGTCAATAGTCTTTGACATGGTAAGGGCTAAGTTTGTAAAGCCAGCAGTGATTATGCACTACTTTTTCCTTGCATAAGCTCCATTGATCAATAAGTTCAGACTCCTTAAACAAAATCTGTCTGTAATTTCTGGTAGTTATGCTCTGGTCCTTCACTGCCATCATAAACTACTCTATTTCTTTTTATCAACAAATTCACATGGCTCACTCATTTATTTAGTGCTTCTTTGTCCAGATATTTTTGGTTGAATGTATGTGGATATCACCAGTGGAGGGCTTTTTGATTCCACTCTCAGATCTTATCTACTTCAAAGTCTCCATCTGGAAGTAACTGTTTTCAGTTCTTTTCAACAAACCTACTGGTATATACATATTTTCAGGCTTTACTACTGCTTGGTAAAGTGTTACCTGCTTAGTCCAAAAGTAATTATGTAAGTTCTGAACCAGTTTATGATGTACTATAAAAATATTTGTCAATCATCATCCTCCTTTTTGAGGAGAAAGTGTTAATTTTTCCAAAACTGCCTTAGAGTAATGGGTTCTGTATTTTGTTCATATTTTAAACTGTTTTGTTGGGTTACTTTATAAATCTGTCATAGTCTGCTTTGTGCATGTTAAGACTGATATTGGAGAGGTGTCAATTGTTTTGAATATGTTCTTCCTGATGGGTCTGATATCAGGATACTAATAAGTTTCTTGACATATATGACCCTGGTATCTTTTTTGATATGTATTGCCTGTAGGAATACAAGGTAGTTTTAAATATCACCTCCTTCCGTTAGTTCAACTAGACCTCCAGATTTGAGCTTCAGTCTCTATTTTTCTGGACACACATGAAGGATTTTACACTTGTCAAGTCCAATTGACACTTTTTAATAAGTTGACATTATTGAATAAAGATTCTACAACATGGAGAAGCCGTTTAATATGTTTGGGGTGGCAAGCCATACAAACTTGATATCATTAATACACATCAAGGATTTTATTATTAGTTTTGTTATGTTTATGTTATTCAATTTCAATAGATTTATTAAGTCCTTACAATGTGGAAAACACAGTGCCAAGCATACATCTGGTAGAGATTCTAATCTGCTGGAGGACAGAGACTCTCTCATGCATTCTTTTGCAATCCTCTCAGCAGCAAGTATAGTTCTAGGAACATAGCAAGTATCCTATATTTGCTTTTTTTTTCAAGTGAGGAAATAAAGATTTAGATAACAAGGAATCTGAGAGGGACAGACTTCATGATCTTCCCTTATCCCCCAGCTCTAACATTCTAGGATTTATAACTCATTGATCCTAAGATCCTTGAAGATGACAGACAGTGGGAAGATGTTGAGTTAATTTAGTGAAGACAGGATTGATTTGGAAATTAACAAAGTGGAGGGGGAGGTGATTGGCCTGAAGAGGTGACACAATTGTGAAAAACTCAGGTGGGAGTTGAAATTAGACATGCAAAGGGAAATAGAGCATAGTCTCAGACAAATACTGCAGGAAAATCCATTTCAAACCCATCTCAGAATTGAAGAGACAGGCAGAGCATAGGGACAGAATGACATTTGGTTTCCCATCACACACCCACACCTGCTAACCAACACACAGCTTGTAGATCTAATTTTAGCCTTAACAGCCTTGACAGTTTTTCTCTTTAAAAAAAAAGTTCATATTTCGTCTTCTGGTCCCTGTAAGTGACTAGTCATTACTATCACAACTCCTGAGGGGAAAATGAAAGAAAAAATGAATGTATTTCTTTACTTGACTTCTCTCCTTCAATTACCTACTTGTTTTCAGGTGCCTGATGAAATGTCTTCCTAAAATCATATCAAAAGCTAAATATCCATGAGATCCCTGGAATCCAAACACTGCTTTTATTCCCTCACTTTTTCTGCTTAAGCAATTTTAAATGAGTTCCTATTATCTAAAGGAAAAAAAATCAAATTTCTTAGTCAATCTTTGAAGGCTCTTTACAATCAGTCCCTAACCTACCTAACACTCCAACCTTACTTCCTACTACATGTCTACATAAATTATCTTTGCTAGAAAACTTAGCCCTCCTATTTCCTCACAAATATGCCTTTTTTATTCATTCTAATCAGTAAATTTAGATTAAGTCAACAATTGGCTTATTGACTGCCTGATTCTCTTCCATCCCCTACTTGAATACTCTCCCTGCTCCTTTCTAGCTACAAAGTCCTACCTATCCTTCAAAGTCAAGCTTCCACTTCCTCTACAGCCTACCAGGATTTATTTCCCCCCTCCATGGAATTCCTATTGCACCAATACTCTGTACCATAATCATTTGTTACTTAAAATCATATTTGCATCTTTACCTAGCTGTCTTCACATATCCATCTTATTTTCCCTATTCAATTTTTAATTCTTTGAGGGCAAGGGTATATTTTATACTTCTGTATATAACCTGTAGGTCCTAGCATCAGGAAAATGGCAAACTCTTAAAAACCAATAACAAGAGTCACCAAGAAGCAAGCAAACCCAAGAAATTCTAAGTTGGATGTCTAGTTTGTAATATAGATCATTGATTTGAAATTTTAAAAATCTGTTTTTATGTCTAAGAAAGTTAGGGAATACATTCTGGCCCCTACTTCCCCTGTTGCCTTTTGAAGGCAAAACATTCCCCATTTTAAATAGTTGGAACCTTCCCAAATCACCTCTAAGGTCCCACCCATAGACTAAGAAGTACTCTTTTCAGGAAAAGACCAAATGTTTTAAGAGAAACAATAGAAACTTGATCAGGGAATCACAGAATGTCAGAATTGAAAGGGACCCAAAGATTACATAATCCAATCTCTGCAGTTTCTAGGAGAATGGGAGTGACTTGTCTGTAGTTAAAAAATTAGTTAATGGCCACATCAAAACTCAAGTGACCTGCCCACCAGTCTTTTATATTTTTCAATAAGCCATGCTAAAACTAATTGTATTTTAATAGAAAAAAAAATCCTAGACTGTACGGCTAAAGGAAAAATAAAGTGCCAATAAAATAACATCTTTAAAGGACTTTGGGGAAATTTCAAAACAAAAACATGAAGGAATAACGTTTCCAAAAACTTATCTCCCTGGGATTTACAGACTAAGTAGTCAAGATTCATTTCACTGAGGAAAGCTCATTCAACAGGAAAAAGGCCTAAGAAATATCAGGTTAAAATAAAATTAGGTTCCTGTCTAAATTGGAACTTTTCTGCATAAAATTAGAAGATCTAAACTGCTACACTTTTCATACTACTATGTAGTAAGAAAAACATTATTTCATACATGCAGATGGTACTCTTATCGCCAGTCAGCTGTTTCACCAACTGGGAAACATTTGGCCCACCTGAGAGTGTGGATTGCTCACAGCAAACTTGTCCTCACTGCTGAGGAAATCGTTTAATGCACATCTTCTTTTGGAAGTGTGTGAGCAATAGAAGGATGGCTACAACAAAGCACCAAGTAACTTCTTATCATTTTCTATCTACATTTACTTTAACAGTGTGAATCATCAGGCACTATGGCATTAGTGAGATGGCATCATGGCAGAGTGGATAAAGAGCCAGCCTCAGAGTCCAGAATAGCTGCTTTCAAGTCCTATTTCTGATGCAAACAGGCTGTGTAACCATGGCTAGGCTACTTAACCTCTCAGCAACCCCAGGCAGCTACATAAGATGACATATTGCAGAACAGTAGTCAATCTGCATGGGCTGAGAAACTTTTGCTCACTAAGAATGCCACATACCAATGAAATCACAGGTTCAGATCATGACATAAGCAGCTTAAATAGGCAGATAATAAATTTAGCAGGCTAGTAGAAGCTTTTCAAAAGTCCATCTTTAAGGGAATTTTAAGAGATAATTTCAAAAGGGACTAACACTACAACATTCTTAGGAGTAAAAGGTATGAATCAGAACAATGTTATATGTATTAAATTTAAAAGGCAAAAGGATAGCAAGAGAAAGTAAGGGAGAAAAGAGGGAAGAAAGAGGGTTAGTAGTAAAGGATGGAGGGAATCTTACCAATTTGGATTTTCTAAGCTTTCTCTGAAGACAGATTCTTCATTCATGGATGCATACTGAGTCCAGGTTAAGCAGTGACTTCTTATAGCCATATTTCTTTCCTGAGGATTCAGCCATGATTCTTCTTCCAACTGGATATTTGGCACTTTTAAAATGCTCACCTGTCCAACAAAGGTATGGTAACTTCTTATCTTTGCAAGGAAGCTACATGAAAGGGAACTAAAGAGGTACTTTAAGTCTTGGATAATTATGAGGCCAAATGACTATTAAGCAGAGATGACACATCTCACCAACTGCTGTAAATCCTTGATAATCAAATGTACTTTGACCTTAACAAATGCTTGTGAGGACATGAAGATGGCCCAAGATTTATGCAAGCCATATAGTCCACTGGCCAGATTTCCCTAACCACTAAGTAAATTATCGGCCTATTTGGTGTTTCAGCTCTAGCTCAGTTATTGCTCTCTTAAATTGATGGATTCTAATAGAACCCACTTACAGAACATCACATGCAAGATAATATCAGGTAAAATATTTTCTTCATTTTAGTCTCTGCCCAATACCTGGAAATTTATGCTTTCCTAAGTGGAGGAGATGTGCAAAAAATACAAGAAGCAGAAATGTACAAGTCAGAAGTCCTTTAAATAATTTAGAGTTTGAGATGCAAGATAAAGTTGGAAGCATTTTTGAATAACAGATTCAATATGTGTATTTGGGGCAATGGCAGCATGCACTGAAATCATCCCTATCACACTCTCTGTATGCAATGCATAACATTTTACCATCTCAAATTGAAGGGAAGCTCATTGCTATTGTGAGGTATAAACTCTCTTTTCACTAAAGGTCATCTTTAATCTTTAACATAATTTTGACTCTTGCATAAAGGAAAAGGGAGAAACCTTTTTTCTACCCACTTATGCAGGACAGCAATTTAATTTCAAATCTAATCATTTAGGGAGCAGAATTGGGCTTTGCATCATACACAATCACTTCAAGTCTTAAATGTCTTATCAGAATATTCTAATTTCTGGTTCTTTAAATATCCCACCCCCAACAACTATGCTTCTTAGAAGTCAAGCAATGTGGAGAGAAAATAAAACTTTTCACTTACCTTCTTCCAAAAAAGTATCAGCAGTATGGCTTTAAGGGGTTTCAAAGAGAAAAAATAATTTTGCTATCATAAACACTTTGTAACATAATTACTCTATAGACACATGAGTACAAAAAAAAGATTTAAAGGAGATCTCCAAGAAGTAGGGAACCATCTTAAATACTCCTTTTGTCATCTCTGACCATGAGTTTAAAAAGGAAGTTTATCATCCTTCCTAAAAGGTCAGACTAAATCTGTATAACTTTTACACATCAGATCATTTTTATATAAAAAGAATCACTTTTACCCTTTGGGAAAAATGTAAAATCCAACTCACTCATGCAATATGTTTCCTATTTCTTTTAAGACTAATTTAGACCATCTCTATATCTCTATCAAAGACCAAAAAAAAAAAAGACCAAAAAAAAATTAACTTGAACCCGAAGGAATTGGGGTTAAACAATTTTTTAATCCCTGAATATGAGGAATTACTTTTGTTGTTCCATTGTATCTGACTTTCAGTGACCCCATTTAGTTTTCTTGGCAAAGATACTGGAGTGATTTAGGAGTTCCTTTTCCAGCTCATTTTATAGATGAGGAAACTGAGGCAAACAGGGTTAGTGACTTGCCCAGAATCACACAGCTAGTAAATGTCTGAGGTCATATTTGAACTTAGGAAAATGAGTCTTCCTGACTCCAGACCCACCACTCTATCCCCTGTGCCACCTAGCTGATGTACTGAAGAAACTCCCTTTCTTCTAAATGGTTTAAGGACAATTTTGTTTGAAGGCAAAAGGGATAGGCCAAACAAATTTTTGCACTGATGCTTTTACCACTACATTTTTATGACAACATTAATTTAGGGTTTAAGACCATGGTTCTACTTCCAGTTTCAGGGGGAGAAGGTGGGAGAGGGGGAATTAGAGGGGTGGCAATCAGATTTAAGTGACTTGCCCAGTGTCATATCTAGTAAGTGTCTAAGGCCAGATTTGAACTCAGTTCTTGACTCCAGGGCCAGCGTTCTATCTATTGTATCAACCACTTGCTGCCGACTTCCAATTATAACACTAACTCATTAGTACAACTTCAGTAAGGTTAGAAACATTATCAGGTTTAAGTTTCTTTATATGATTGTTTAGACTAAATAACTTCTAAATTCCCGTTCTATAATTCTATGACTAAGTGCAGCAGAGTAGAAAGTGGAGAACTAATGCAATTCTAAGTCAGGTTAAATTGAGTTTGTTACCTTTCTTAAAATTTCTGGAATCACGTT